>NC_091470.1:206814076-207114076 GCF_036971445.1 Narcine bancroftii
TGGGGCACGGTCCGTGGAGGGGGGGCACGGTCCGTGGAGGGGGGGCACGGTCCGTGGAGGGGGGGGCACGGTCCGTGGAGGGGGGGCACGGTCCGTGGAGGGGGGGCACGGTCCGTGGAGGGGGGGCACGGTCCGTGGAGGGGGGGCACGGTCCGTGGAGGGGGGCACGGTCCGTGGAGGGGGGGCACGGTCCGTGGAGGGGGGGCACGGTCCGTGGAGGGGGGGCACGGTCCGTGGAGGGGGGGCACGGTCCGTGGAGGGGGGGCACGGTCCGTGGAGGGGGGGCACGGTCCGTGGAGGGGGGGCACGGTCCGTGGAGGGGGGGCACGGTCCGTGGAGGGGGGGCACGGTCCGTGGAGGGGGGGCACGGTCCGTGGAGGGGGGGCACGGTCCGTGGAGGGGGGGCACGGTCCGTGGAGGGGGGGCACGGTCCGTGGAGGGGGGGCACGGTCCGTGGAGGGGGGGCACGGTCCGTGGAGGGGGGGCACGGTCCGTGGAGGGGGGGCACGGTCCGTGGAGGGGGGGCACGGTCCGTGGAGGGGGGGCACGGTCCGTGGAGGGGGGGGCACGGTCCGTGGAGGGGGGGCACGGTCCGTGGAGGGGGGGCACGGTCCGTGGAGGGGGGGCACGGTCCGTGGAGGGGGGGCACGGTCCGTGGAGGGGGGGGCACGGTCAGTGCAGAGGGAGAACAGTTAGTGGAGAGGAGCACGGTTATTGTGGTGGGGTCATGATGAGCACAGTTAGTGTAGAGGGGTCACGGTTATTGTAGAGGGGTACGGTTAGTATAGAGAGGTCATGGTTACTCTAGAGGGAGATGCAGTTTGCATAGATGGAGGCGGGTTCTGCTTTGTTGAATGTTCTGCATAGAATGAGGAGAAGTTTGCGTCGAGGGAGGCGCGGTTGGTGTTGAGGGCAGAGAGGTCTGCGTAGTGTTACGAGCCCAGAGGATCCATAAACCCAGCAGTAATAGATATTCACCAAGACAAATGGTTACTTTAACAAAAGTTGCTTTTAATGGGGGGGCGTGGCAAGATGGCGTAGAGTCTAAATGTGTAACCACTTAAGTGTCCTTAAGTACCCGTTTTTAAACCCTTTGTTTTCAAGTATAAAGTTCTTAAATTTTAGTTTAAACTATTTAGGAACTATTATGGCCATTCATGGTAAAAAGATTAAATCTCAAGTGCAGAACAAGTTACATTTTCGAAGTATTGAAGATTTGGGGCCTAAACAACTTGCTACAGCTTCAGGTTTAATTTCTTCAGTGCCTAAAGTACAAAGACTGCCTGTGGGAGCTGAAAAATAAATGTCTACTACTCACCAAGTGAAGGATGGCGCTGGAATTACCCGTTCTCTGGAGGAAGGTGCGTGTTCCCAAGAAGTGGATCCCGATTCTGGCAGCCTGCCGATTTTAACGGAAGGAGCACGCAGGAAGATGACTCCATTGTCTGAAACGCTTCAGGAAGCATTTCAACCTGAAGATCTCAATTTCATGTATGATTTTTTTGAAAAAACTGCGAGCTGTGGGGGGAGACCAGCATCGACCCCCTGAGGAAGTCGGGGTGCTGTTGCTGGGAGTCCAGACCTACAGTAAGACCGTTAAAATGCCTTTTGTTGAGTTGCAGCAGGAACTGCAGTTACCTGGTTCTCCCATTACGTTAGAGAAAGCAGGGCTGAGCTTTTCTGAACAACATGTAAGTAGTTAAATGCTGTCATTCAGCCTATAATGAATGAGCTGGCTCAAAGGATAAGTTCAGAATTGAATACAGTTAAAGCATGTGTAGATTGTTAAAAATTTCTGTCTGCTTTTTTGGAATTGGCTTCTAATACAGAAAAAGTGTTGAAGGTTGAAAAATTTGTTATAGAATTGCGAGAACGTGAGAAGGAGTTAGAGAGGAAAATAGACTATTTGGAGAATCAAAGTAGAAGGAATAATGTGCAAATTGTTGGTATGCCAGAAGGTATGAGGACAAGTTCCTCTTCGTTTTTTTTTACAGATTGAATCCCACAAGTACTAGGGCAAGAAAGAGCTCATAGAACTTTAAGGAGATCACCTTTACCTGGTCAGCCACCGAGACCTGTAATAATTTGATGTTTGAATTATTTAGATAGAGAAGCAATATTTCGACTGGCGGTGCAAAATGTGAGAAAACGACAAACTCCGTTATTGATTCAGAATAGCAGAGTTTTTTTCTATCCTGATTTGAGCCAAGAGGTTATTCAGCGTCGACGTCGATTTAATCCAGTTAAAGAAGTTTTGTGGCGTAAAGGTTATAAGTCTACTTTTCGCTTTCCGGCAGTGTTGAAGGTGTTTCATGGAGACTATCAATCTCGGTTTTTTGAGGATAATCATGAAGCAATGATTTTTGCTGATTCATTGCCAGATAGGACAAAGATGTAGCCCACCATTGTCTCCTAAAGAAAAATCTGGTTGTTCTGGAAATGGAAGAAATGGTAGGAATGGGAAAAACGGGAATGGAAAGAGTTCAACTTCTTTTGAAATGGGATCTACGAGTTTGGAACCTTTTGGATGAATAGCAGAATCTTCTTATTCATATTTTACTTTTTACATTATTATGATATTTTGAGATTATTTTGTTTTTGTTCGGCTGGGGAAGAAGAGATTTGTTCTAGGTTCTATTAGTCATCAGCCACTGGTGGGTGATCCACACCCAAATTTTGTTTAGGGATTACTACCTTTTGGTAGTTTTTTTTGGGGGGTGGGGGGAGGTTTGTTAATTTTTTTTCTTTTTTTTTCTTTTCATTTTATTTAGCTTTTACTTTGTGATTTTTTTTCTCCTATTGGAGGGCCTATGTACGATGATTTGAGTTTTGGTTTTTTTTTAATTTTTTTCTTTTTCACACCATAAACCACATTGACCATGATACATACATTTTCCTTTTCAAATATATACAGTGTCATTTTCATTTGAGTTTTTATATTATTGGTATTTAGTAATATTAGTAGATATATTATAGAAATCTCTTGGTGCCTGCCACATTGACCACCGCCAGTGGGCTGATATCGCCTCAAACCGTGCATCTTGGCGCCTCACAGTTCGGCGGGCAGCAACCTCCTTTGAAGAAGACAGCAGAGCCCACCTCACTGACAAAAGACACAGGAGGAAAAACCCAACACCCAACCCCAACCAACCAATTTTCCCCTGCAACCGTGTCTGCCTGTCCCGCATCGGACTTGTCAGCCACAATCGAGCCTGCAGCTGACGTGGACTTTTACCCCCTCCATAAATCTTCGTCCGCGAAGCCAAGCCAAAGAGAGAGAGATATGTTAAAGTTGAGGTTTGCTACTTTTAATGTTCAAGGTTTAAACAGTTCGATTAAGTGTAATGATGAGGGACAGCTATGGTATTGATAAGAATTCTTTGGCAAAATGTGTGTTTGGTAGCGATATGATTTTACCTGAAATGACTAAATTTGACACTTTTCTTATGAAAGTACCAGAGAAGGGTTCTATTTCATTCATGTATTAAATATTATAGGATGGTACGGATAAAACGGGTTGGGATAAATCTAAATCTGTATAAGATTAAAATACCTTTAGATCTGATAGTATCTTTATTGGGCAGTTTGCAACCTCTGAAAGGTTTGGGATTAGATAAATTTAGATAATGCTTTTGTATATTTAGCATTATTTGTAGAGAAAAAAATGTATTGATAGTATGTGGAAAGATACAAATATGATTGATAGATGGCATAATGAGATGACATACTGTTTAATAATGGAAAAAATTACATATGTTTCATGTGATAATTATGGCTTTTTTATTAGTAAGTGGTTGTTTTATTCAGAATATTTACATTTTGATTTATGTTGATTAGATTTGAATATGTATGTTTAATTTTTCCTTAATATATATTTTTTCCTTTCTTTATGACTCTGGCTGAAGGGGGGAGGGAGGGTTTTTTTTTATTTTTCATTTTTTCTTTTTTTTCTATAAAATATAATATTCATGTTTTTGATTTATTGTTGTACAATCTGTATTTTGAACGGATAAATAAAGTTTTAAAAAAAGTTGCTTTTAATCATCTTTCAACATGAAAACAGAATCATACTTTAACTTATCACTATTGGCTTACTTAACCTATTTTAACCCCCTTCTAATTCTAAGCGCACATTTATGTAATGTGTGTGTGTGTAAGTTCAGAAAAGTTATTTGGTTCACAGTCCAATCTCACTTCTCATTCCTCCAAGTTCACTGGTTGCAGGCAATTCTTATACTGTGCACAGAATTTTAACATTTAAAGTTCACCAGGCTTGAAAGGTAAATGGTTACTGCTCAGGAAGGTTCTTGTCGGTTTTCAGAGAGAGATTTGTTGTTCCAGGACATCCACAACTGATTTACTTACTACTCTGGAGACAAAGTCTTGGAGAACAGGTTCAGCTTTATTTCAAGTCTGCAGAGTCGGGTGTCCCTGGTCTGGAGACACACCGGAGGTTCAGAATCATCACTCCTTTGTACAGTCCCGCGCTTAACATCACCCCACCTTCATTTACTTTCTTCCAATCAGAATCCCAATACATTACAATATTCTCCTTCTCCCTTCCATCAATCCAGGTATCACTCAGTTGCTCCCTCTTCATACATCACATGTTATGTTAATTAGTTCATTCCCTCCTTTGGGGCATCTAAGTTAATATTGATGTCTCTATTAAGCAAGTGCAGTACTAGCTATAGACTACCTTAGGCCACTGTACTAGCCTGAACCAGATCCTTGCATCCTTGGGGCTCGAGATAAGAAGGGGCCCACTAGCTAGTACTGTCTACTCTCAAGCTCTAATCTACATACTTTGCATTCCATCACTTTTCACAAAGTGGTGCTAGTTTAATCACTTTCAACCATTTTTCACACTTCCATCAGCCACTTCAGTCTCTTGCTCACAAACCTTGCCCCTTCAGGGTTCTCCAGATGATAATCTCTTTCTTTCAGGTCACCACAGAGTGCCTTTTTGTTTCACTTATTCTAAATGAAACATTAGACAGCCAGTCCTCTCCTCTTGCATGAATCACAAGGGCTTTGACCAGGCTGAATTAAGAACTCTCAACCCATCTTCCAAATGGGGCTTTCCTCACGCTTGCTAGCTTGTCCTGTTCCAGTCCCAGCTGCTGCTGTTGGCTGTAACACTGTAGAAGTGATCTCTGTGGGTATATGTGTATGTTTTTCTCTCTCTCTCACACCCACACAAAGCCTGTTTGACTCCCTCTGCTTGCAAAACCACATGACCATCTTAGAACAGCTCCAGACCAACTGTGGCTCCGACAAGATCTTTCATATGTTGCCTTTTTGTAAACAACAATCCATTAGTGAAGTTTCTTGGACACTCTTCAAAGCTCTTGCAAAGGCTGTGGGGCTGATATGTCTAGTATTAGCAGAACTCCAGAATTTAAAATAAAATCTATTTTAAAGTGTTTGTATGTGACCTACTCTAACAAACCTTTACCAATTTATCTCCCAAAAACATATCTATATTGTCACAGTAGCGGTTGATGTAACACTAATGCTCTGATACCTCAGTGGAGATACCTCCATGTAAACCAGGTTTCACTGTGTGAAAAATGACTGAAGATGATTAAACTAGCACTGCTCTGTGAAGGGTGATGGAATGCGAAATATGTAGATTAGAGCTTGAAAATAGACAGCACTAACTAGTTGAGCCCCTTTCTTATCAGAAACCTCAAGGATGAAGGAATCTGTTTCAGACTGGCACTGTTTACCTCATAGTCACCATTGCACTTGCTTAATAAAGACATGAATATTAACAGACGCCCCAAAGGATGGGTCTGCCTAATTAACATAACATGCGATGTATGATGAGGGAGGGACTGTGTGGTATCTGCAGGGATGGAAGGGAAAAGGGAAAAGTTGTAAGATATTGAAATTCCGATTGAAAGAGACTAAATGAAGGTGTGGTGATGTTGAGCGCGGGACTGTACAAAAGAGTGATGATTCTTGACCTCCGGTGTATCTTGGGACTAAGAGATACCTGGCTCTGCTGACCCAAAATAAAACTGAACCTGTTCTCCAAGACTTTGTCTCTCGAGTAGTGATTATGACCATTTTATATTTCACAACTGGGTCCTCATTCTCTGAGGGGCGCTGTACAAAGTGGCGACTCTGTCTTGCTCACGTTGACAAAATTCAACTATTTCATGTCTATTACATTCTAAATGGAGTCTTACGTTACGATACTGGAACCTTTACCTTGTCTGCACCAGCGATCTTGGTCTGAATCCCGTGCTGTCTGTAAGGAGTTTGTACACTCTTCTAGTGTCTGCGTGGGCTTTCCCACGGGGCTCCAGTTTCCTTTTCCCCCTTTTGAAAGCTTCTTCCTCAGTTCACGAGGTTTTGATTAAACTAAATGTATATTCTCCTCGCTTCGCTCTTCATGAACCCGTCAATGCATGGATATAAACCTAATTGTCACATGACCCGTGGCTCCCTCTGCGGCTGGTACGGGGATCGAATTTGTAACTCTGGGCTCCCTCCCTACCGCTCACTCCAGCGCTTCCTGCTGGAGATTCATGGCGGGCCCGTGACGCCACATTCTACCCCCACCCCCCACTGCCTGTCAATTGCCGTCAGCTCACTCCGCGAATCACAAGCACCGCCTACAAGGTTTTCTCGTGGTTCCGACATCACACGCGATCTGAGGCGGTTTAACGGCCGAGCGCGCGCCCATCCCTCCACCAGTGACTGCTGGGAGGAGTGAGCTGCTTTGCTCCCATTGGAGTCAGCGACTGTCCATCAACGGTTCTACCCATTAGCAGTGGCGGATCTACTCCGAAAAACCCCGGACAACACACGAGCGAATGTTCGGTCGCTATTCCCCCGTGGGAAATCTACAGCGTCTGTGACCGGTTCACACGCCGGCGGCTGAGGCCGCATTCGGTGAGTTCACAGATTTATTGTGCAGGAGATCGCTCGGCCCGTCGACTCGGTGCCGGTCCCAGGGGAGGGATCACTCTCCCCTCCCCACGAGACCTTTCCGGGGGGGGGGGGGGAATGATGGGGAAGGTGAAGGGAGAGGAAGAGGAGAGGGGGCGGAAAGGGGTAGGATGCAGATGGGAAAGGAGGATAGGGGGACAGGAGGGGGAAGATAGGATGGGGCTGCGACAGTGGGGGAAGGGAGATGAGGAGGTGGGGATGGTGAAGGGCAGGGTAGGTAGGTGCATTGAGGAGGAGGGTGGGGACAGTGGAGGGCTGGCATAGTGAAGGTTGGTACAGAGGAAGGTGGAGACCGAGTGGGTGGTGAGTGATGGGGAGAGTGGAGGTAGTGGGCGGGAGAGTGGAGGTAGTGGGCGGGAGAGTGGAGGTAGTGGGCGGGAGAGTGGAGGTAGTGGGCGGGAGAGTGGAGGTAGTGGGCGGGAGAGTGGAGGTAGTGGGCGGGAGAGTGGAGGTAGTGGGCGGGAGAGTGGAGGTAGTGGGCGGGAGAGTGGAGGTAGTGGGCGGGAGAGTGGAGGTAGTGGGCGGGAGAGTGGAGGTAGTGGGCGGGAGAGTGGAGGTAGTGGGCGGGAGAGTGGAGGTAGTGGGCGGGAGAGTGGAGGTAGTGGGCGGGAGAGTGGAGGTAGTGGGCGGGAGAGTGGAGGTAGTGGGCGGGAGAGTGGAGGTAGTGGGCGGGAGAGTGGAGGTAGTGGGCGGGAGAGTGGAGGTAGTGGGCGGGAGAGTGGAGGTAGTGGGCGGGAGAGTGGAGGTAGTGGGCGGGAGAGTGGAGGTAGTGGGCGGGAGAGTGGAGGTAGTGGGCGGGAGAGTGGAGGTAGTGGGCGGGAGAGTGGAGGTAGTGGGCGGGAGAGTGGAGGTAGTGGGCGGGAGAGTGGAGGTAGTGGGCGGGAGAGTGGAGGTAGTGGGCGGGAGAGTGGAGGTAGTGGGCGGGAGAGTGGAGGTGGTAGATCTGGAGGCTCGAAACAATGAGTGGGTTAAGGAGAGGGTGGAGGGTGAGCCAGTGAGGGAGAGGTGGGATATGCAAAGGGTGGAAGTGAGAGGGAATTGGGAGATGGGGAGGTAAGAGATGGAAGATGAGGAGGATTGGAACAGGGAGGGGGAGATGGGGATGGCGAAGAGAGTCAGGACAGGTGTAAACTGACAGGAAACAAAGGAACTTCATGTAGAGAGTGAGACTTTTGGAACAAGCTGCCAGCTAAAGTGATGAAAGTGGGCTCAATTTGGACATTTAATTAAAAATTGGATCATATGTTTTTGAGAAAAATTGCATGTTCTAAATGTGAGACATTAAAAAATACTTTGGTGTGGGTTGATTTATATGGCTAGACACAACTTTGTGGGCTAAAGGTGTAATCTTGTGTCCACGTGGATGGCTGAGTGTGCTACAGTGTGTTGTGTTTCTCCCCTTTCCATGGGCGATCAATCCTTGTTGACCCAGTGTCCCAGACCCTTCAGCAAAGTACATGAATATGATGTTCAGTTTGTAGTGAACTTGCAGCTTCGGTTCCATATAAAACAGCTTAAATGTCACACTGAACTTCACATTCACCATGTGATTCTCTTAACCAGGTCTTGGATAGGATGTACATTTCACATTTTCATAGATGGCAGAAGTGATTTGTTGGACATTTTGTTGGGTTGGGAAGGGAATTGAAAGCCTTTCTTCCCAAGAATTTGAAATGAGATCTGTATAGTGTAGACCAGTGTATCAGCATTTGATGGCTTACACTGACACCATGGACAGAATTGCATTTTGCAATGATACAATTCTTTGCAACATAATGAACTTAGATCTTCATGGGACTTTTCTCTGTATAGTTAAGTCTGTTCTTCGTTTCGGGGATCACTAAGCAGTTGAGCACCATCTTCTTATTTTTGCTTATCAAATAGTCAGCATCTGCTGTTTCTTACCCACTCTCAAACGATGATGCTCAGATGGGTTTTTGGTGGTCCGAATGATTTGTGGTACACTCTGGAGAAATTGTTTTACCTCTTCCTCTCCAAACTTCCCTTCTATTACATAACTAGTGCCCTATAATGTGAATCACTGCCTTTTTCATCGATTGCTTTACCATTGCAAGTTTCAACTTTTGTGCAATAGGCAACAACTCATTCTTTCTTACCCCCGAGTCAATAAAAGACATCCCACCATGAAGCTTTTTTGGATGCAGATATCATTGAAACTGAGAGTTTCGCAGAGAGGTTAAGCTATATTGCTATTTCCAAATTCTTCTTCTTTACGAACGAGATGAAAGGTATAATTTCCACAATCTAGCATTTTCACTGCTCTAGAAATTCATTTTATACAGGTATGTGGCATATCTGATCTGGAGGTGTTCAGAAACGTGTGTGAAACTTAAGAACATAAACTTTTGAAATTGTTGAAGAAAAAATTCAAGATTTCTTTATTGTCAAGCAACATAACATTGCCGTCTGCCTGCTGTAAAGCAAAGAGTCACCATAAGTGTTGCCCACTCCCCTTGCAGTACAAGAGAAAGAGAAGTAAAAGAGAGTTGTTTGCCCCCCCCCCCCCCCCCCCCCCCGAGTCACTGAGTGTCCATGGATTCGCCTTGAGTGCTCCCACAGTTTCTGTAGCTGCACAGACTCCTGTTTGATCCATCGGCAACTCAAGCTTCAGATCCAAACCTCTGACGCGATCAGCAAGACTTCAGTGCCCGAGCACTTGTGGAGCCGTTCTTGCCCCCATCAACCTCTGCACTGATACCTGCTTCCTGTGAGCCTGTTAACAGCGTGTAGGTCCCTAACTGCATCGCCAGCAGCCTGAGGCTCACATTGCTGCTCTGTTGCTGTGGTCACCTTCCCCGTAGGCTCATCTCTGCTTCTCCTCGTCGGGGTTTTGAAGGTGGGGGGTGTTCCCATTTCTGGTGCCTTGTGCAGGTCTGCTGCTCCCGGAGTCTACAACCCCTCGTGGCCATTGCCGAGCACAAGTGCTACTACCTTGAACATAAACTAGTGGTTGCAGGATTTTATTTAAAAAAAAAAAACCCATCAGCTCCTCGATCAGGCAATTAAAACCGATCCAGAGCCACTGGCAAAAGGACCGGGCTGTGGCACCCTTCGGATCAGCACTGTCTTTGGTCCCTGCTCTTCCAGGTCCATGCCAACGACAGTGCTACCACTTTTGTTAAAAATTTATATTTTTATATTTTTTAAATTTAGACAGACAGCAAGGTAATGGGTTGTTTGTGGGAGGAAACTGGAACCCCCGGGGAAAATCCATGCAGACATGGGGAGAATATAAAGTATGGTTTTTTGAACAGAATTGGAGTACTGATAAAGGGCTTTGATCTTAATTAATTATTTTTTCATGTTTGTATTTTCAGCATTTATTTGTAGTACTAATGTAATTGTTTTTACACCTTTGCATAATACTGTTGAGTTTTTCAAAGGCATTCTGTTTTTGAAATAACCTTCACTATTTTGCGAGGTTTTTGTTTCTCTTGGAGTGAACCTATCACATAGCACCACTGCAGAGATTGTAGTAATGCATGCTGTGTTGGAAGTTCTGACATGTTCATCAGAAATGTCCATGACATGTTTTTGTTTGCTACAATATTCCGAGTCAATATACTGAAATAGACAATTTTTCTAAAATGACCGGCAAATTCTTGTGATGAGTCAGCTGATTCCCCCCACCACTGTTAATGTGGTCAGGTGAACAAGTACATGGTTGGAAGAACTCTGAGGGGCAACTTTGCTTGAGCAGACTTTTTTCATCCTTGCCTTTAATCTGAGAAATATTGGAAGTGGATAGAATTCTTTTAAGAAGGAGAAAGGCATTATCATTGTGAGATGCCTTTTCATCAGAACAGAGTTCGGATTTGAAACCTGTTGCATTTCTTTGCTCAGTGCACTGTCTGCATTCGAGATCCCAACAATGTGGGCACATTTCCAAGCATTTTGAAGGAGCTCATGCAATATTAGTAATATGGTGTGTAAATATTTATCACTGAAATACTTTTAAATTTAGAAAGGTATAAGCTTTCAGTCTTGCTTTTAAATTGTAGTTTTATTTAACATATTTTTCTCAGCACCCTTGTTGGTACATTAACAAATTGCCAGAGTTTTATATTAATGGACAAAATCAATTTCCATGAACTTAGCTTGAGTTCCCTATTTCATGCAGTGTTACTATAGAAGTCAAATCCTGTAGTTGTTCAGTGTTTGCCAACCAAATAATTATTTTTTGAATTTTTTATTTTTGATTGTTTCCAAAAATTAGTCACATTTTAAATATACAATATATTAAACTTTTTCTCACAAACACAAGAAACAAAAAAGTCCCTCCCTTCTCCCCTTCCATACATACAAATCCGTTCATCGTCAGATATTTTAAGTGTATTTTATATTATAAGTGTAATGAGTACAGTTGGGGAAACTGTTTTATCCTTTTGTTCCTTTTTATTACAGTATCTGGGCCCCTATGTGGTCCAGTTATGGCTGCCAGACCTTTACAAAAGTTTCTTATTTATTCTTTAAGTTATGTTATTTCCCTTCCCCGCCCCCCCCCCCCCCCCCCCCCCCAACATAGGTGTCCTTTTTTGCAGTCAATCGTGCTATATATAGATGGGAGTTGGAGTTGGACTTCCAAGTGATTGTGATACATTTTTTGGCTTATACCAATAGCCACTGCTATTTTTATAAATGAGATTTGATATTTGTTAAATTTATCAATATTTCTGTGAAATTACCTAATAGATACAGCTCTGGGTCACTTGTGAATGCCACTCCTGTTAACCTGGTTAATTTTTCTGCAATTTTTTGCCAAAATGGCCTCCCTTTCATGAACGACCATGTGGGATGTAAAAAAAAAAGTTCCTTTCTCAGTCCCACATCTGAAACACATCTCTGAAATTTCAGCATTTGATCTGTGTAACCTTTGTGGGGTAAGATATAATTGGTGTTTTAAAGAAAAATGATACTGAACCTGTCCATAATCTCGCATTTATGATTGATGTCATGCTGTTCTTACACCAATCTGACCAGCTTCTTTCTGAAATCATCACACCCAAGTCCAATTCCCATTTTTCCCTTGACCTCTGCAACCCTGGTTTTGCACTTTCACTCAGGAGAAGCTAGTACATTTTTGTTATAAATTTGGAATTTGTAGTGGCCCACGCACAGAGATGTTAACCAGTCCACAAAATAGCTGATGAGCGCAGCGACTGGCATACCAAGGAGAGACACCGGCTGTCATCCCAGGTCACCTCCGTACGGTGGGAAGACTGGAAACTCTGGCGATAACGCCGGCCAAGCTGATGTCAGCACTCTGATGACGTGGGTCCCTGACGTCAGTACCAGGGGCCCATATAAGCAGAGCTGCCAGTGCAATAAAGCAGCTTTTGATTTCGACTCTTCATGTGTGTGTGTCTCCCTTTCACACATTGGTGACTCCAATGGTAGTTGGACCCAAAGATGATGGATTAAACAGAATAGTAACCATCCACGCAGTTTCCCGGGGGCTCCCGACTTGCTGAATGTCTCAGCCACATGTGTGGTTTGAGCAGGCGAAGGCTCAGTTCCAGCTTTGCTGCAACACCACTGACAACAGCCGCTACTTCTACTTCATGAGCACCCCCAATCAGGACACAGCGGCAAGGATTGTAGATTTCCTATGGCAGCCTCTTTTATGCAAGGAAAATACGGCCGTCAGAGTTACTAACCTGCACCTTCAGGACAGACTGGGAACAGGGCCCTGACCTTCCTAAAGAGCAAGATGCTCACATTAACTGAGGGCCACAAGCCTTGGCTAGTGGAGGAGGGGAGGGGGGAAGGGGGGGAGGGGGGGGGGGAGGCAGACACAAAGAGTAGACACTTTGTGGTTGCATGGCAAGGGATATGGGGCAACTCAGAGTGGGGGTGATCTTTTGGAGTTAAGGTATTAGTGGATGTGGGAACTGCAGGGGTACTTTATGTCTTAAATGTGTTGTATATTAAGTGTAATAAGAGAAAACTAAGAGATGAAAAGGGGATGGATGTGGCAAAGAAGTGGAAAAGAGATGTATGCAAGATATAAGATGGCCATGTTGAACTATATGACTATAAACATTAATGGAATATATAACCAAATTAAAAAGAAGAGGCTACTATTTAGAAGAAAAAAATAGATATAGCATTTGAGCAGGAAACGCATCTAACTGAAGCGGAACATAACAAACTAAAGAGAGACTGGGTAGGACACATAAAGGCAGCATCCTATAATTAAAAAGCTAGAGGTGTAGCCATACTAATTTAAAAAAATGTACCAATCAAAATAGAAGAGGAAATAATAGATCCAGCAGGGAGGTATGCACTGTGTCAAGTGTCAGATATACTCAAAATTTTGGAATTTGCTCAATATATACGCACCTAACTAGGAGGATCAAAAGTTTATGCAGGATATTTTTTTGAAGATTGCAAACACAAAAGGAAATATATTGATAGGAGGGGATTTTAACCTTAATTTGGACCCAATGTTAGATAAAACTGGACAAAAGACAAGTAAAAAGAATAAAGTAGCCATATTTATGGTTAAATCGATGGAGGAAATGAAACTTGTGGATATATGGAGGAGGCAACACCCAAGAGAGAAGGAATTTTCATATTATTCGAGTAGGCATAAAACTTACTCAAGGATTCATATGTTTTTGTTGTCAGCTGATATTCAAAGGAGAGTTAGGAAAACTGAGTATAAAGCTTGGTTACTATCTGATCATTCACCCCTATTATTAGCAATAGAACTGGAGGACATCCCACCAAGAACATATAAATGGAGGTTAAACTCCATGCTACTTAAAAGACAGGAATTTAGGGAGTTTATTGAATGCCAAACTAAAACATATTTTGAAATAAACACAGGATCAGTGAAAAACAAATTTATATTATGGCACACGATGAAAGCCTTCATTAGAGGGCAGATAATAAATTATGTGACTAAATGAAAAAGGATTGCAATCAGGAAATAAAGCAGTTGGAAAGGTAGATAGTAAGTACAGAAAAGGAATTAGTAAAAAGCGATGATATAATGAAAAGGAGAGGACAAACAAATTACATAAAATCTAACAGAGATTAATGAAGATTTTAAGGAATTTTATGAACTATTGTATCAAACTGAGAACGAGGGGAAAGATGATAGAATAGAGGAATTTTTAGCTAAAATTGAACTGCCGAAATTGCAAGAACAAAACAAACTAATAAAACTCTTTGAAATAGAGGAAGTACAGGATATATTAAAAAAGCTACCGAACAATAAAACACCAGGAGAAGATGGATTTACAATAGAATTTTATAAAACATTTAAAGAGTTATTAATTCCTCCTCTCCTGGAAGTAATGAACCAGATAGAAGAAACACAAAACTTGCCAGATCCATGTAAGACAGTAATACCAAAGACGGGGAAGGATCCACTAACACCAGCATCATATAGACTAATATCTCTACTTAACTCAGACTATAAGATAATAGCGAAATTATTAGCAAACAAATTGGCCGATTGTGTACCTAAAATAGTAAAACAAGATTAAACTGAATTATTACGAAAAGATGAACAGCGGACAATGTCTGGAAACTTATTAATCTAATTCACGCAGCTCAAGGAAATAAGAAACCAACAGTGGCTGTTGCTCTAGACGCAGAAAAAGTCTTTGACAAGAGTAGAGTGGAACTACTTATTTAAAGTATTTCAGAGGTTCAATCTACCAGAAAAAGATATAAATTGGATTAAAGCATTGTATAATGGACCGTTGGCAAAGGAAGCAGTAAATGGACATGAATCAAGTCACTTTAAATTAAATAGGTCAACTCGACAGAGATGTCCACTATCCCCCTCATTGTTCGCCTTAGCAACAGAACCTTTGGCAGAACTGATAAAATAAAATAAAAGGGATAAAAATAAAGGAGGAGTATAAAATCAGCTTATTTGCAGATGACATCATAGTATACCTAACGGAACCAGAGATATCAGTAAAAGAATTACATAAGGAAGTGAAGGAATATGGAGAAATATCGGGGTACAAGATCAATGCAAATAAAAGTGAAGTGATGCCAATGAGTAAACGCAGACTATACAGAATTTAAAAAAGAATCACCATTTAAATGGCAAGCAATCTGATACCTCGGGATCAGGTTAGATAATAACTTAAGCCACTTGTACAAACTAAATTATCAGCCACTAATAAAGAAATTGCAGGAAGACTTAGAAGAATGGAAAGAATTACCGTTAACATTGATAGGGAGGGTAAACTGCATTAAAATTACCGTGTTCCCAAGGATACAATACTTACTTCAAACAATACCAATTCTTTTAACAGAAACATTCTTTAATGAACTAAAGAGAATAATAAGGAAATTCTTGTGGAAAGGGAGGAATCCAAGGGTAGCGTTAGATAAATTAACAGAGTATAATCAAGATGGTTTACAGGTACCAAATTTTAGAAATTATTATAGAGCCACACAGTTGAGGTACTTATCAGATTTTTACCAGACAAGGGAAAAACCAGATTGGACTAAGATCGAACTAGATAAAATAGGAGAAAAGATACCGGAACATGAACTTTATAAGTGGGATGAAAAGCTGGTGCAATATAAAAACTCACCAGTATTGCATCATTTACTTAATACATGGAAGAAGATCCACTTAGAAAGGAAAAAAAATGAATGATCAAATACCAAAATTACTATTGACACAAAATCCGCTTTTCTTTCTTCTTTTCTTTGACTTGGCTTTGCGGACGAAGATTTATGGAGGGGTAATGTCCACATCAGCTGCAGGCTCGTTTGTGGCTGACAAGTCCGATGCGGGACAGGCAGACACGGTTGCAGCGGTTGCAAGGGAAAATTAGTTGGTTGGGGTTGGGTGTTGGGTTTTTCCTCCTTTGTCTTTTGTCAGTGAGGTGGGCTCTGCGGGTCTTTTTCAAAGGAGGTTGTTGCCTGCTAAACTATGAGGCGCCAAGTTGCACGGTTTGAGGCGATATCAGCCCACTGGCGGTGGTCAATGTGGCAGGCACCAAGAGATTTCTTTAGGCAGTCCTTGTACCTCTTCTTTGGTGCACCTCTGTCTCGGTGGCCAGTGGAGAGCTCGCCATATAACACGATCTTGGGAACGCAATGGTCCTCCATTCTGGAGATGTGACCTACCCAGCGCAGTTGGATCTTCAGCAGCGTAGATTCGATGCTGTCGGCCTCTGGTGATGAAGTCGCTCCAATGAATGTTGAGGATGGAGCGGAGACAACGCTGGTGGAAGCATTCTAGGAGCCGTAGGTGATGCCGGTAGAGGACCCATGATTCGGAGCCGAACAGGAGTGTGGGTATGACATCGGCTCTGTATACGCTAATATTTGTGAGGTTTTTCAGTTGGTTGTTTTTCCAGACTCTTTTGTGTAGTCTTCCAAAGGTGCTATTTGCCTTGGCGAGTCTGTTGTCTATCTCATTGTCGATCCTTGCATCCGATGAAATGGTGCAGCCGAGATAGGTAAACTGGTTGACTGTTTTGTGTGCCCGATGGAGATGTGGGGGGCTGGTAGTCATGGTGGGGAGCTGGCTGATGGAGGACCTCAGTTTTCTTCAGGTTGACTATTGACACAAAATCTGCTAATCTCTTTTATAATAGACAACCTTTCCTTTAGAGAATGGGAGAGAAAAGGAATCAAAAGAATAGAAAACTGTTTTTTGGGAAATAATTTATTAACATTTGAACAGTTGAAGTACAAATATACAATGTTTGCATATCATCAATTGAAAGCATATTTAAAGGATAAATTGGAAAACGGCTTGAGATTACCTGAAGGAAGCAGCTTGAATACATGATTACAGACACAATGATAATCAAAAGATTTATAACCAACATGTACATTAAGCTGCAAGATAAGGAAAATGAAATAAACTATAAACCTAAGCAGAAGTGGGAAAAGGATCTAAACAGAAAGATAAAAAAGGAAGTATGGGAAAAATTATGTTCTGGAACTATGAAGAATACAATAAACACAAGGTTATGCATGATACAAAATAATTGGTTACACAGGATATATATTACTCCTCAAAAATTAAAAAAATGGGATTCAGCATTATCAGATAGATGTTTTCGCTGTAAGAAGGAAATGGGAACAACATTACATGCAACTTGGGCATGTACGAAAGTAAATACGTTTTGGGAAGAATTAAATCAGATACTAAATAAAATTACAAAAAATAACATACCAAAAAAACCAGAGGTATTTCTTTTAAGTAACATAAGTAGAGAATTAGGCCTCAAATTGGATAAAGTGCAAAAAAAATTCATTATGTTAGCCTTAGCGATAGCAAAAAAATGTACAATGGAAGAGATGAGTATGCAGCAATGGTACATGGAAGTGAATAAATACATAGAAACATTGAAGATAGGAGCAGTAGGTCATTCGACCCTTCGAGCCTGCTCCGCCATTCAACGAGATCATGGCTGATCTTAAAGTTCAGTACCCCGTCCCCGCCTTCTCTCTGTAACCTTTAATACCCTTATACTGAAGAAATATATCTAATTCCCTCTTAAATATATTTAATGAACCTGCCTCTACTGCCCTCTGTGGTCATGAATTCCACAGATTCACCACCCTCTGGGTAAAGAAATTCCTCCTCATCTCGGTCTTAAATGGTTTGCCTATTATCCTCAAACCATGGCCCCGGGTTCTGGATTTTCCCATCATTGGAAACATCCCATCTGCATCCATTCTGTCCAGTCCTGCCAGAATTTTATATGTCTCTATGAGATCCCCTCTCAATCTTCTAAACTCCAGCGAGTACAATCCCAATTTGCGCAATCTTTCCTAATAAGTCATTCCTGCCATTCCAGATATCAGCCTGGTGAATCGCCTCTGCACTCCCTCTATTGCAAGAACATCCTTCCTTAGATAAGGTGACCAAAACTGCACAAAATACTCCAGGTGGGGTCTTACCAAGGCCCTGTACAGCTGCAGTAAGGTATCCTTGTTCATATACTCAAACCCTCTTGATATGAAGGCCAACATACCATTTGCCTTTTTAACCGCCTGCTGTACTTGCATGCTCGCCTTCAAGCCTGGTGTACAAGTACCCCTAGGTCTCTCTGCACTTCCTCATCTCTTAATCTATTGCCATTCAAATAGTAATCTGCCCTCGGTTTGTATTACCAAAGTGGATAATCTCAAATTTATCCACATTGTAGTGCATTTGCCATGTATCTGCCCAGTCCCTCAATTTATCCAAATCACACTGGAGCTTCCTGACCCCCCTCTTCCGTACACACAACCCCTCCTAGCTTAGTGTCATCTGCAAATTTGGAGATATTACATCCAATCCCTTCATCCAGATCATTAATGTAAATTGTGAACAGCTGGGGTCCCAGTGGCACCCCACTGGTCACCGCCTGCCACTCAGAAAACAAGCCATTTATCCCAACTCTCTTGTCTTCTACCTGCCAGCCAGTTCTCAATCCACATCAATACTTTGCCCCCAATCCCATGAGCCTTGATTTTGTAAGCCAGTTGTTTATGCGGGACCTTATCGAAGACCTTTTGGAAGTCCAGGTACACCACATCCACTGGCTCTAATCTGTCAAGCACGATTTACCTTTTGTAAATCCATGTTGACTCTGTCCGATCCCTTCTCTGCTAGTCATATGCTCCGCTATTACATCCTTAATAATGGATTCCATCATTTTGCCCACTACTGATGTAAGGCTCACTGGCCTATAATTCCGCGCTTTTTCTCTACCCCCTTTTTTAAATAATGGGGTAACATTAGCTACCCTCCAATCCATGGGCACTGATCCTGAGTCTATCGAGTTCTGGAAAATAATTCTTAAAGCATCTGCTATCTGAATGGCCATTTCCTTAAGTCTTTTCTTTCTTTGGCTTGGCTTCGCGGACGAAGATTTATGGAGGGGGTAAAAAGTCCACGTCAGCTGCAGGCTCGTTTGTGGCTGACAAGTCCGATGCGGGACAGGCAGACACGATTGCAGCGGTTGCAAGGGAAAATTGGTTGGTTGGGGTTGGGTGTTGGGTTTTTCCTCCTTTGCCTTTTGTCAGTGAGGTGGGCTTAAGTACCCTTAAGTAGATTATCAGGCCCTTGGGATTTATCTGCCTTCAATCCCATCAATTTCCCCAAGACCATGTCCTTAGAGATACTGATTTCTTTCAGTTCCTCCCTTGCATTAGTCTCTATGTTTCCCAACATCCTTGGGAGGTTATTTATATTCTCTCTTGTAAAAACAGAACTAAAGTAAGAATTTAATTGGTCTGCCATTTCCTTATTCCCCATTATATATTCCCCTGATTCCAACTGCAAAGGACCTACTTTGGATTTCACCAATCTTTTCCTCTTGACATATTTATAAAAGCTTTTGCAGTCGGTTTTTATATTTGCTGCAAGCTTACTTTCGTAATTTATTTTTGCTCTCTTGATTAATCCCTTTGTCCTCCTTTGGTGCATCTTGAACTGCTCCCAGTCTTCGGTTGTGGTACTTTTTTTGGCCAATTGATATCCTCTCTCTTTGGACCTAATGCTGTCTCTAATTTCTCTTGTTATCCACGGTTGAGTCACCTTTTTTGGTTTATTTTTATGCCAATAAATGATTTTTGCAATTTCTCCATTAGATCTGTGAATGCTTTCCATTGTCTATCCACAGTCAACTCCCCCATAAACACCACCCAATCAATCTTACTCAACATATAATTTAAAAAATAAAGTCACAATGTTTGAACAAATTTGGGAACCATACATGGAACATATCAGAGAGAGCTTGCCTATGACCTCCATCCCCTGAAATAAGAATGAAAATGATAAGAAGACAAAACAACTAGATTCAGTGTGTAATAAATAAATGATGCATTTTTCTTGTTTATTTTCCTTTGTGTGAAAATATTGTTTTATGGTTTTATTATATTGTATACGTTGAATATTTATGGGTATTGGATGGGATGGGTAGTGGGGGAAAGGGGGAGAATAGACCACTGTAAATTTAATGAGATACATTTGTACATATTTTGGTTGAAGTGGTTCACAGTATGAAAAATTTAAAAAATATATAAAAACAGCAGGGGCCCAGGCTGGAAATGTTGGTCATAAAACACACACAGAATGCTGGAGGACATCACCCAGTCTTCCAGGGTCCGTTGGGCCTAAGCCCTTCAAGGAATAAGTTCCCCTTTATTTCCCATGGATGCTGCGTGACCGGCTGAGTTTCTCCAGCAGGTTTGTGTGTAACATTTAACCTCAGTGTCTGCAGACTTCCTCGTTTAACTCCATTGGTTCCACTTGCCAGTCGTACTCTCCCTGTCAGTCAGCCGAGCAAATGGAGAAATGCCTGCGGATGGATTTGGACCTGATTGGTTTTCCAGACCTTGCCGACATCTGCATGTTGAGGGAACAGCGCCATTTGGGACTGAGATTAAAAACAGACAATGAACTAAATTTAATTCCCAAACAATAAAACCCTCTGTTGAAGAACACAAAAACTGCAGATGCTGGAATTTTGAGTGAACAATGGGAAGCTGCAGGGAGTTAGTGGGTCAGGTCGCATCCAAGGCCAACGTTTCAGGTTGGGACCCTTTACAAAACTCTCATTACCTTTATGATTCAATGAACTTCTTGGCTCATTTAACACCTATAAAGTCCCAGCTTTCTGACTGAGGTGGGAATACAGCCAATAGCTGACCACAGAGACCAAAGTGACCTGTTCTACCTTGCGGCCTTTCTCTGAATAATGATGTGGTACACTTGTTTTGCAGGGTGATAAAAACAGAGGATTTGTGGATGGGAATCAAAGGCAACATTAGCACCAGTCATGTCAGCGAAGAGGAGATGCTTGTGTGTTTTATTTCTGAGAAGAGATTACAAGCCACAGTATGACCGGCAAGGCAGTGAGATTCACACCCCTGAATAAGAGTGTTAAGAACCACTGTCTCTGCAAGGAATTTTGGCCAGTTGCGCAGTGTCACCGAGGGAAATGCAAGCACATCCTCTGAGAGGCTTGGATGAATTAAATGGGTGAAGCCAAATAATTTATTTTCCACATCACTGAAGGAGTGATCAATCAGTTGATGCTTGAAAAACAATTTTCTGTCCCAGACTAAAATTTGTGCTTCAGAATTAGCTGGACCTGACCTGGAAATAGTTGGGTGAACTCTGAAGAAAACATAGTGTTTTTTTTCACTGATGATTTGGTGCATCAGAGCACATCCTAACCAAAGCTTGGTCACTTAGCTGCTGTGAGCAAAGGGATCCATTTTGCTTTCCAAAATGAGTGCCCACTGGCGGGCCCACACTGAGGAGCAGCCATTACCTGGTTGGAGTGTGGAAAGTTCTTCACTAAGTCCTCCCACATACTAACCCACCGGAGTCTTCACAACGGTGAGATGCCCTTCTCTAGCCCTGAGTGCAGCAAGGGGTTCAGTAAATTGTCGGACTTGCTGACCCACAGGAAGGTTCACACTGGCGAGTGGCCCTTCTCCTGTCCTGAGTGCGGCAAGGGCTTCACCCATTCCTCCAAACTGAAGTTCCACTGGCAAATGCACACTGGGGAGAGGCCCTTCACCTGCCCTGAGTGTGGCAGAAGCTTCACTCAGTCCTCTCACCTGAAGACCCACCGGCAGAGCCACACTGGGGAGAGGCCCTTCACGTGCCCTGAATGCAGCAAGGACTTCACCCACTCCTCAAACGTTAAGACCCATTGGCGGATCCATACTGGGGAGAAGCCCTTCACCTGCCCTGAGTGTGGCAAGGGGTTCAGTCGATCGTGGGACTTGCTGACCCACCGACAGGTTCATACTGACGAGTGGCCCTTCATCTGCCCTGAGTGCAGCAAGGGCTTCACCCAGTTCTCTCACTTGAAATCCCACCGGCGGATCCACACCGGGGAGAAGCCCTTCACCTGCCCTGTGTGTGGCAAGGGCTTCACCCACTCCTCTAATCTGAAGTCCCATCTGCGGATCCACACCAGGGAAAGGCCCTTCACCTGTCCCAAGTGTGACAAGGGGTTCAGTCGATCGTCAGACTTGTTGATCCACCAGCGAGTCCACACCAGCGAGAGGCCCTTCACCTGCCCTGACTGCAACAAAGGGTTCAGTCGATCATGGGACTTGCTGACCCACCGGCAGGTTCACACTGGTGAGTGGCTCTTCACCTGCTCCGAGTGCAGCAAAGGGTTCACCCAATCCTCTCAACTGAAGTCCCACCAGCGGATCCACACCGGGGAGAGACCCTTCACCTGCCCTGAGTGTGGTAAGGGCTTCACCCAGTCTTCTAACCTGAAAACCCATCAGCAGATCCACACCAGGGAGAGACCCTTCAATTGCCCTGAGTGTGGCAAGTGTTTCACCAACTTCTCCAGCCTGAAGACCCACCGGCGAATCCACACTGGCGAGTGGCCCTTCATCTGCCCCGATTGCAGCAAGGGCTTCATCAAGTCCTCCAGCCTAAAGACTCACCAGCGGATCCACACCGGGGAGAGGCCCTTCACCTGCCCTGAGTGTGGCAAGGGGTTCACCCAGTCCTCTCACCTGAAGAACCACAGGTGGATCCATACCAGGGAGAGGCCTTTTACCTGCCCTGAATGTGACAAAGGGTTCAGTCGATCATCGGGCTTTCTGACCCATCGGCTTGTTCACACTGGTGAGAGGCCCTTCACCTGCCCAAATCCAGCAAGGGCTTCACCCAGTCTTCTAACCTGAAGACCCATAGGCAGATCTACACTGGATGCAGCCCTTCACCTGCCCCGAGTGTGGCAAGGACTTCACCCAATTCTCGCCTGCAGACCTACTGGCAGATCCACACTGAGGAGAGGCTCTTCACCTGCTTTGAGTGCGGCAAGGGGTTCAATCTATCGTCGGACTTGCTTATCTATCCATCAGCAGGTTCACACTGGCAAGTGACCCTTCACCTACCCTGAGTGCAGCAAGGGCTTCACCCAATCCTCATACCTGATAACCTACTGGTGTCTCCATACCAGGGAGAGGCCCTTCACCTGTACTGAGTGCAGCAAGGGCTTCACACACTTGTTAGCCTTGTTATGAGCCCAGAGAACCCCAAAACCCAGCAGCAACAGAAATTCACCAAGACAAATAGTTACCTAAACAAGAGTTGCTTTTAATTATCTTTAAACATGAAAACAGGATTAAACTTTCACTGATTATTATCCCCCTTCTAATTCTAAGTGCATGAGTATGTAATGTGTATGTAAGTTCAGAAAAGTTCTTTGATTCACAGTCCAATTTTACTTTTCACTCCTCCAAGTTCACTGGTTGCAGGCAATTCTTATACTGTGCACTGAATTTAACATTGGTGCTTGAAAGGTTAATGGTTACCACTCAGGAAGGTTCTTGTAGGTTTTCAGAGAGAGATTTGTTGTTCGCTAGACACAATCTGATTCCTTCCGGCAGCCATGTCAATGTCTTGCCAAAGAAATTTACCCATCAGGGTTTTCCAAATGATGACCTCTTTCTTTCAGGTCACCACAGAGTTCCTTTTTGTTTCCCTTAATTCAAGTGAAACATTAGGCAGCCAGTCCTCTTCTCTTGTATGGACCACAGACCCAGGCTGAACCCATCTTCAAAGTGGGTTTTTTTCACAAGCTTGCCAGCTTGTCATGTTCCAGTCCCAGCTGCTGCTGATGAACTGTAGAACTGAATTCTCTCTCTCTCCCTCTCTGAGAAAAGCCTGTTTTACTCTCTCTGCTTGCAAAACCTCATGACCCTTTTATAACAGAGCACTCAGACAGCTTGCAGTTCTGGACCTAATCCTCAGAGTTCTTTTATCTGTTGCTTTCCAAAATAACAATCCATTTGTGAAGTCTCTATAGGCACCCCCCAAAGATTTTTAAAGGCACTCTGAGCCGGCCTGTTTGGCTTGAGCAGGGCTACAGTATTTTAAATGAGATCTGTTTTGAAGTGTTTGTATGTGACCTACACTTTAAAAAAAAAGAGCTGCCACAATTTTTATCCGTTAAAGCATATAATGTAAAATACAACATAATTTGTCACAGCCTGAAGTCCACACTGGCAAGAGGCCTTTCACCTGCCCTGAGTGCAACTGGGGGTTCAATCGATACACCAGCATGTTCACACTGCCAAGAGGCCCTTCACCCGTGTAGTGTGTGGGAAAGGATTTGCTCGGTCATCCCACCAGCGGGTTCTCGCTGGGGGCAATTTTAAATCTTTAAGTATTTTTATATTTTTTAAAAATTAAATTTAGTTTCGTGGGTTTGAATCCACTGCTGTTTGTAAGGAGTTTGTATGTTCTCCCTGTGAACTGTTTGGGTTTCCTCTGGGTGCTCTGGTTTCCTCCCACTCTCCAATAATCTAATTGGGTGTATTTGGGCAGCATGGGGTCATGGGCCAAAAGGGCCTGTTACAATGCTGTATCTCTAAAATTAAAAGAAATGCATTTAAAAAATTGAAACCACTGTTATTTCCTGCCCCGTAGGATAGTGGAGGTCAGATCATGCTTGTGCTTACTTTACATTTCTTCCACCTGTTTGGTTCTTTATTTTACAACCAGTGTTTTATATGATAGGCCTTTTATCCTTTTATCTATACTTGCATTGAAATGCTACAAGAATTGGTAAATAAGGGAAGAAAGAAGAGTGCCAACAACCTGAGCTATTTTATCTGAGCGACTGGATCAGCACAGAAAGTCGTTAGCCAACAATTTTAAAGTTATTTTAAGTAGGATTGATTCTAAACTTGACCAAGTCCAGTGTTTAACCAAGGAATACGGTGAACGTTTATCATCTTTTGAGCTTGGTTTGAATAACTTGTGTGAATATGTTGACGAATTAGAAGATGTGTACTTCAGATTAAGTGACAGCAATTCAAAGTTGACATAGAAGGCACGAACAGACAGCAAAATCTACATATTCTGGTCTTTGACAATCTACCGAAAGTTGCTTTGGTTTTTGGGAAGGAGGTGCTCTTGTCTCCACCAGAGATTGATAGAGCTAACCATTCTTTAATACCTAAGTTATTAATTTACTTATCTTTTTAAAGAAATTTGTTTTGGTTTTATTGAATCAGGTTAAATTATTGTTACCAAAATGGTCACCTTTATCTATCCCCAAGATTTGAAATATCAATTCTATCAAAATGAATATCTAAAGACTTATCTGAATACCTAAATTTCTTCCAATCAATACCAATTTTCATTTCCAAATCCAAATACTTTTTTGACTCACTTGATTTGATTATATGTTCCCACTCATTGTTTAAATAAAGCTTTCCTTCAAAATGCTAAAAGGAATGGTGGATTGATATTTCCTAATTTTGAATTCTATTATTGGGTGATCATTACCGTTGCTTTTTTTTGTTACATTTTTAGAAACCTGAGGACTGCCCTTCATAGGTAGAAATGGAACTGAAATATTCTCAAAGTACCTTTATGCAGGCAATTCTTGTTTTTAAAAAAAAAAAAATCCTCATACAAATTGATTAATAATCTGATAATTAGACCTAGTTTGAGAATATGGGCACAGTTTAGAAGGTTCTTTGGATTTCTGAGTTTTTCTTTTGCCAGTCCTATTACATCTAAATGTCTTTTTCAACCTTCTTTGTTAGATGCAATTTTTAAAGACTGGCACAGATTGAGTATTAAATGTTTTAAAGAGCTTTTTATTCAAATGATTTTGCTTCCTTTGAACAATTGGTGGTAAAATTGAACTTGCCAAACATTCATTTTTTTAAGATATTTACAAATTAGAATTTTTATTCAATCAAAGATACCTGATTTTCCACAAATACCCTTGATTTACTTTAAAAAATTTTTTTTTACAGCTTTCCCATAAAGGTTCATTATTTTTTATAATAACTTGCTGGATTTAAGAATTTTAAGATCAAAAACGATTGGGAACAAGATTTGAATTTATCATTTTGGATGTTGTTTGGGACTCTTCAAGTAATTTGATTAATATTACCTCCTTTTGTGCATGACACTGTTGCAATTTAAAGTGGTCCATTGAGTACACATGTCCAAAGTTAAACTATCTAATTTTTATTCAGATATAAATCCTCTGTGATAACTGCAAAACTGCAGATCTTATGTTCTGGACTTGCTCTAGTTTAGAAAAATTTTGGAAAGATATTTTTCAAACATTATTGGTCATATTAGAATCTTGCCCTTTAATTGCTCTATTTGGACGATTTCAAGAAGATAAATTCTTATTAACTCCAACTCAAAGTTGAATTTTATCTTTTACTACTTTGATGGCCAGACATGCAATTCTGGTTAAATGGAAAGACCTTGACATTATGTCTTATCTACGTTTAGAAAAAAATAGATATGCTATTAAAGATTCAAAAATTAACTTGCAAAAGATGTGGGGCCCATTTGTGGATTATTACCATAATCTAAAGTGTTAGGGTCGTCAAAGTGCTTTGGTGCTGTGCTATTGAGTTACAGGTTAGTTTAGGTTTCCTTTTTTCTCTTATTTTTAAAATTGGATAATATAACAGATAATAAAGCACTGCTTTACTGTGATTTACACAACTTTTGATTTTTAATTTTTTTTTAAAGAACTAAAGATATTCTATGTGGAATGAGAGAGGAACTGGCCCAAGTTGACTGGAAAAGTAAGATGGAAGAACAGCAGAGCAGAATTGGATGATATTTCTACAAGAAATAAAGAGAGCAGGATAGATATATTCCAATGAAAAGGAAAATTATGAATGGGAAAAATGGCACAAATGTAGCTAACAGAGGTTAAGGCTAAAATAAGCAAAAGGGAAGGCATACAAGGTAGCAAAAATTAGTGGCAAAACAGAGGATTGGGAAACTTCTAAAAACTTACCAAAAGAGACAAAGAAAGTCATAAGGAAAGAAAAGATGAATTATATAAGGAAGCTTGGAAATAGCATACAAAAGGCTACTAAGAATTTTTTAAAACATAAAGAGTAAAGGAGAGATGGATAAATATAGGATGATGCTGGAGAAATTATAATGGGCAACAATGAGGTGGCAGAGGAACTAAATGAGTATTTTGCATCTATCTTCACTGATAGATGTCTCAGGAAATAGAATTAAGTATAGCCAGAATTACTAAGAGATAGTGCATAGTAACATGAATGGACTAAAGATGAGTCTCATGGACTGGATGAGGTGCTGAAGGAGGTGGCTTTGGAGATTGTGGAGGCATTGGAATTGATTTTCCAGAAATCAATAGACTCTGGCATGTTTCTGGAGGACTGAAAGGTCGTAAATGTTGTTCTGCTGTTTAGAAAAGGAGGGAGGCAGAAAAAAATGAAATTATAGGCCTATTAGTCTGACTTTGGTAGTAGTAAAGGTATTGGAGTTGATCCTCAAGGACGAGGTTATGAAATACTTCGAGATGCATGATATGATAGGTCCAAGCCAGCATGGGTTTATAAAGGGCAGATCCTGCCTGACCAACCTATTGGAATTTTTTGAGGAAATATCAAGTAGGATGGACAAGGGAGAGGCTATGGATGTTGTGTATTTGGATTTTAAAAAGGCCTTCAATGAGATGACGCATAAGAGGCTGCTTAATAAGTTTAGAGCCCATTAAATTACAGGAAAGATTAGATGGGTGGAGCATTGGCTGATAGGCAGAAAGCAAAGGGTGAGAATAAAGGGATCCTGTTCTGGTGGGTTGCCAGTTACTAGTGGTGTTACATAGGGGCCGGTGTTGGGGTCTCTTTTTATAATGTATATTGATGATTTATACTGTGGATTGAATGGTTTTGTGGTGAAGTTTGCAGATGACACCAAGGTAGGTGGTCAAGTAGGAAGTATTGAAGAAACTGAAAAGTTGTAGAGAGACTTGAAAAGCTTAGGAGAGTGGGTATAACCAAAACATATGGTACAGAATACCATCTTCAGTTATATATTTACCACATTTAGATGAGATATTAGAATAAAATTTGGCCAATTGAACTTTGGAATAGTGGCCATGATGTACTACCTTAAAATATAATAATGAATGTCTAGTCCAAAGAGAGGATGAATGCATTCGTTTCAGAATAGAATTCCATGTAGTTTCAGAAAATGGCTGTTGAAAATCTTGTTCCCTTTATTTTTTAATTCTGTCTGGGGAACTATCACTAGAATTTAAAAGTAATTCATAAAGGCCAGATACCTCTTTCTTTGGGGAGCTTCAAAATGAAAGAATATTTTTTTTTGTTGTGTTCTTTTTTCAATTTTTGGGAAGGGATATTTCATTCCTTGTCTTTAGTTTTGAATATAAATTTGACTCCAAATCCTTTTAATGCTCTCTTTGGAATAAGTGAGCCATCTGGTTTAATTCTGACTGCTTCACAATCCCATGTAGTTGCCCTCGCCTCCCTTATTGCTAGAAGGGCCATTTTGCTGAGATGGAAAGATGCTGTCCCTCTCACTCATAATCAAAGGGTGTCCAATGTGATGGCATGTCTGAGTTTTGAAAACTCCACTACTGAAATGAATTTTAACTTTGTTTCTTTATGGGGTTCTTAATTACTTTCAAAATTTGTAAGATTAAGTAGTTTTTGGTTTTTGAGCCCAATGTTTACCTTCCTTTTTATTAGTAGTGCACTGTGTTAGTCAGGAGATTGAACTATATTTAGTATAGTGTTTTTCTTTTTAATGTAACATAGGTTTCAGTACTATTTGTATTGCTCTATGAGATTTTTTAATACTTTGTTATGTACCTATGGAATATTTATTTGATAAAATCAATAAAAATATTGAAAACAAGGAGAGTGGACAAAGAAATGGCAGATGAGATACAATGTTGAGAAATGTACATTTTGGAAGAAGAAATAAACAGGCAGATTATTATTTAGATAGGGAGAAAAATTAAAATTTGGAAGTGCAAAGGGACTTTGGGGTCATTGTGCAGGATTCTTTTTCTTTGGCTTGGCTTCGCGGACGAAGATTTGTTTGAAGAGGAATAGTGTATAAAAATAAAGAGGTGTTGATGAGACTATTGGGCACTGTTGAGACTCATTTGGAGTACTGTGTAGTTTTGGGCCCCTTAGCTTAGAAGGGATGTACTGATGTTGGAAAGCATACAGAGAAGATCTACCAGCTTGATTCCTGGAATGCAAGGGTTAACAACATTTTGCAGCTCTTGGATTGTATTCATTAGAGTATAGAAGAATGAGGGGGGGGGGAATCTCATACAAACATTTTGAATGTTGAAAGGATTGGACAGAGTAGATGTGAATAAAATGTTTCCCCTGGTGGGTGAATCCAGGGCATGTCTTGGAATTAGAAGGTACTCATTCCAAACAGAGATGAGGAAAAATTTCTTTAACTAGAGGGTCGTAAATTTGTGGAATTCATTGCCACATATAGACTTGATGGGCCGAACCTGTATCTTGCGATCTTGAACACCTTTATTTTTCAAAAAAAGTTATAATTTATTCAAAAAGAACTTTAAATTTTATTTGTCCTTTCTTTTATTTCTCTTTTGGGTTGTTATTTTTGTTTGATGTTGTATTTTATTACACTATTACCAATATATGTTGGTCCTTTGAATTTTGTTCATATTTGAATTCTATAATTTTAAATTATATAATTGCACATTATATAATTGTATCATTCATTTGTATATTAAATACCAATAAAATGTTTTTAAAAGAAATACCTAATCCAGCTCCTAGGCAGAGACTGCTCGGTTATTTTTGGCTACATCGATATCAACAAAGGATTCTCTGATCCATGAAGATTGTCGAAGAAGGAAACTTGAATATCATGGCCAGCAGATTAGTATTGTGGAGGATTACTGTTCCGAAGTTTTGAACCAGCACGCCAAATGCAGAGAAGTAATGTTGGAGTTGTACAAGCATGGTTCCAAGCCTTCCCTGTTGTAACCTGTGTGTCTGCATTACACTTTCCAATGGACATAAGAAGTGGCTGCGCTCAATTGAAGAAGCTCAGAATTACCTAGATGGTCTCCTTATTACATCCACCCACTGTGAATTTCCTCTTGATGACTGAAACTGATTGACCATTATTACTTTTAAGGTTTCTAGCACTTATAGTATTTGTTGGGCGAGGACTGGTTGATTTTCTTTGACTTATTTCAATATTTAAATGGGATAATAAACTTGGGTTATAGTCATGCAAGTATTTCTCTATTAAATTCACTGGCCTATTAAATTTTTAAGAGAAAAATACTGAGAATTATACATCCATTTTTTTCTCAGTAATAATGGTTTATATTTGTTTCAATGCTGCATGAGTAATTATAAAATAATTTTGAATGGTTGTAGTCTTAACAAAATTATGTATTGTTTGGAAGTAGGGAGTATATTTACATTAAGAATGGAGCTCTCTTTAGCATGTGTCTGGTTTTGGGTTGAAGGGAGAGGATGGAAGAGTGGGGGTTTTCTCAAGGTTGACATGGCTTTAGGAGTCTGTACAAGTTTTGACCTTGGGTTCATTTCTAGATTCAAATTTTTGCTTCAAGACTGACTGACACCTGGAGTTTGGATATTATTTATGTTAATCAACTTAATTATTAATAAAAAAATGCTGATAATTTTATTTATTTCCTTAGTTGGAACATGAAAGGTTTTAACTATCTGGTTAAGAGAGTGTTTTCACATATTAACAACTGATGGTGAAATTCTAATTTAAGGAGGCTCAGGAAAAACTAGTGGGGATGAGTATAGTTAAGATAACAGAATAAGTCAATAAAAATTCTGTGGTGTTGATAAGTTTTTGTGGATACCACTGTAGAGAGTAGGGGTCTGAATGGTTGAGGCATCCTAGAGAGTAGGGGTCAGCATGGGCATGTAAAAATGTTCTGTGGATACTGCCCTAGAGAGTGGGGTTCTGAATTGAGACATCCTGCCCTGGACAGTAGTGGTCTGTATGTACAGAACAGGTAGGCTAGGAAAATCTGAACCAATTGTATAATTTTTTGTAAAATTACAAAAAGCTGATGTAAATTGGTAAGTGATAAATAAGGGTCATAAGGTTGAAAATAGGTATAGAAAATAATGTGAATAATTGAATAAAATAGTCACAATGAATAAAGCAACTGGAGTAGAGATACTGAGTAAAATGTTCCCAGTATCTAAAAATGATATAGAAATTTCTGGAAAATGGGGTGGTGGAACTGTGCCAGGAGAGTAATTAATACAATTAATGGTAAATATCAAATGGTACAATTGTAGTGGCCCGCCACTGTGGCGATCAAGCCAACACATAGCGCAGCACACGCAGTAGTAAACAGCACAATACACTGTAGCACGTCCCTTAACACAGTGAATCGGCACAGTTGAAAGCTGGAGCACTATAAGACCAGCAGCCCTAAAATGGTGCTGGCCAAGCTGCCCAATCAATAACAGACTGGGGAAGAAGAATATTCACATGTAAGAATGTTCCCGCCCACTATTGTTAATTCATGCTGCTGATGTCAGCCAATCAAACAGTGGGAGTTCCAACTGTATAAAAGGAGCCTTTCCAGCATCAATTAATCTCAGAGCTTAATCTCCCACACTGTGAGTGTGTTTTTTTGTAGCAGTCAGCTACAATTGGTGATCCCAATGGTTTAGACAGCATCTAAGCCCAGCGATGGATAGCGAAGCAGTGATTGGCGCAGTTAGCCTCAAGCTCCCAACCTGGACAGTTCAACCTGGTGTGTGGTTTGCCGTGTGGTTCAACTAGGCTGAGGCTCAGTTACAGATTTGTGGCATCACATCCGAATCCACACGGTATTACCACGAGGTCAGCGCCCTGGATCCAGAGACTGTAGACGGAGTGGCCAACTATATCCACAGGTCACATCAGAAGGCACATTGCCTTCAAAGAGCAATTAACTGTGACTTTCAGGCTCTTGCGGCGAGGGGGCACAGCTGTTCCATCTGGATGGGTTAGGGGACAGATCCCTGTCGGCACTCATGAACAAGATGCTGGTCCTCCTGGGAGACCATGAGCCCTGCATCATGTTTGAGCAGGTGTTTTCTTGGAGCAGCTCCCAGACGACATCCAACTGGCTGATGTGGATTTCGGCAATCCCCGGAAAGTCGCAGCATAGGCAGGTATTCTGTGGAAGCAGAAACAAAAGTGCTTGGCTATCATGGGGCTCGACATGAAATCTCACAACCAGACCCAGGTAGGCCCTGGAAAGGAGCAGCAGGGATGGAGAGATGGTACTTCTACCACCAAAGACGTGCCTCTGAGGCCCACCAATGTTGGTTGCCCTGTCAGTTCCAGAGAAACGAGAAGGCCGACTGTCACTGATAGCCATGGCAGCTGGAAATTGAGAGAGCCTCCTGTATATATGGGATTGATTTTCCAGCAGACGATTCTTGGTGGATACAGGAGCAGAGTCAGCGTGATGCCCGCAACAGGTTTGGACACTAGATCCAGGCAAGCAAGCCCAATGTTGAGGACTGCCAACAACAGCAGCATACAGACCTCTTCTTTCTTCTTCTTTGGCTTGGCTTCGCGGACGAAGATTTATGGAGGGGGTAATGCCGAGCTGCAGTTTGGAGGCAATCATTTCTCGTGGGAGTTCATGCTGGCCTCAGTGGAACAGCCACTTCTTGGAGCGGACTTCCTGCAGGCCCACAGCCTTCTATTAGACCTCAAAGGCAAGAGACTTGTTCACATAGACCTCAAAGGCAAGAGACTTGTTCATATAGACCTCAAAGGCAAGAGAGACTTGTTCACATAGACCTCAAAGGCAAGAGAGACTTGTTCACATAGACCTCAAAGGCAAGAGACTTGTTCACATAGACCTCAAAGGCAAGAGACTTGTTCACATAGACCTCAAAGGCAAGATACTTGTTCACATAGACCTCAAAAGGCAAGAGACTTGTTCACATAGACCTCAAAGGCAAGAGACTTGTTCACATAGACCACAAAGGCAAGAGACTTGTTCACATAGACCTCAAAGGCAAGAGACTTGTTCACATAGACCTCAAAGGCAAGAGACTTGTTCACATAGACCTCAAAGGCAAGAGACTTGTTCACATAGACCTCAAAGGCAAGAGACTTGTTCACATAGACCTCAAAGGCAAGAGACTTGTTCACATAAAGATGTTCCAAACCTTTGTACTGAGAAGCACTGGGCTCCCGGCACTGCACCTGGACTCCGTCCACAGCTCAGATGATGAATTCTCCAAGGTGCTGGCTGAGTTCTCACAATCCTTTCCCCTCCATTCATGGTGGAGGTGCCTTGACATGGCATTAGGCATCACATCCTTAACAAGGGTCCACCTCTCCATGCAAGGGTGAGATGACTTCTCCTGGAGAAGCTCAAACTGGCCAAGGAGGAGTTCTGCAAGCTTGAGTTGGCATTGTTCTCTGGTTGGAGAGTCCATGGGCTTCTCCCCTGCACGTGGTGCCTAAAGCATCTGGGGGTTGGAGACGGTGCAGCAACTACTGTCAATTTAAGGAGGCCATCACTCAAGATCGTTAGCCTGTGCAGCAAACTTGTATGGAGCGACAATCTTCTCCAAAGTGGTCTTGGTGCAAGGGTACCACCAAATTGTGGTGCACCCTGACGATATCCCCAAGAAGGCTATCGTCACTCCATTTGGGCTGTTCAAGTTTCTGAGGATGCCATTTGCACTCAGGAATGCAGCACAGACCTTCCAGTGACTGATGGACGTGGTGGGCTGAGACCTGGACGGAACCTTCATCTACTTAGATACAGGACTTGTATTATATTTGTGATAGTGCGGTGGCCCGCCACTTTGGAGATCAAGCTGGCACATCGCGCGGTGTGCGCAGTAGTAAACAGCAGCATTACACACTGTACACAGCGCAGTTGAAAGCAGTACAAGACCAGCAGCTCTAAAATGGTGCTGGCCAAGCTTCCCAGCTAACAGATCAATAACAGGCTGCGGAAGAAGGGTATTCACGTGCAAGAATGTTCCTGGCCTCTATTGTTATTCAAGAAGCTGATGTCAAACTGCGGGAACTCCAACTGTATAAAAGGAGCTTTTCCAGCCTCAATAAATCTCAAAGCTAAACCTCCCATACTGGGAGTGTGTGTGTTTCTTTTGTAGCAGTTGGCTACACAATATCATTTTTTACACCAATTATACTTTTCTTTGGCTTGGCTTCGCGGACGAAGATTTATGGAGGGGGTAAAAAGTCCACGTCAGCTGCAGGCTCGTTTGTGGCTGACAAGTCCGATGCGGGACAGGCAGACACGGTTGCAGCGGTTGCAGGGGAAAATTGGTTGGTTGGGGTTGGGTATTGGGTTTTTCCTCCTTTGCCTTTTGTCAGTGAGGTGGGCTCTGCGGTCTTCTTCAAAGGAGGTTGCTGCCCGCCAAACTGTGAGGCGCCAAGATGCACGGTTTGAGGCGTTATCAGCCCACTGGCGGTGGTCAATGTGGCAGGCACCAAGAGATTTCTTTAGGCAGTCCTTGTACCTTTTCTTTGGTGCACCTCTGTCACGGTGGCCAGTGGAGAGCTCGCCATATAACACGATCTTGGGAAGGCGATGGTCCTCCATTCTGAAGACGTGACCCATCCAGCGCAGCTGGATCTTCAGCAGCGTGGACTCGATGCTGTCGACCTCTGCCATCTCGAGTACTTCGACGTTAGGGATGAAAGCGCTCCAATGGATGTTGAGGATGGAGCGGAGACAACGCTGGTGGAAGCGTTCTAGAAGCTGTAGGTGGTGCCGGTAGAGGACCCATGATTCGGAGCCGAACAGGAGTGTGGGTATGACAACGGCTCTGTATACGCTTATCTTTGTGAGGTTTTTCAGTTGGTTGTTTTTCCAGACTCTTTTGTGTAGTCTTCCAAAGGCGCTATTTGCCTTGGCGAGTCTGTTGTCTATCTCATTGTCGATCCTTGCATCTGATGAAATGGTGCAGCCGAGATAGGTAAACTGGTTGACCGTTTTGAGTTTTGTGTGCCCGATGGAGATGTGGGGGGGCTGGTAGTCATGGTGGGGAGCTGGCTGATGGAGGACCTCAGTTTTCTTCAGGCTGACTTCCAGGCCAAACATTTTGGCACTTTCCGCAAAGCAGGACGTCAAGCGCTGAAGAGCTGGCTCTGAATGGGCAACTAAAGCGGCATCATCTGCAAAGAGTAGTTCACGGACAAGTTTCTCTTGTGTCTTGGTGTGAGCTTGCAGGCGCCTCAGATTGAAGAGACTGCCATCCGTGCAGTACCGGATGTAAACAGCATCTTCATTGTTGGGGTCTTTCATGGCTTGGTTCAGCATCATGCTGAAGAAGATTGAAAAGAGGGTTGGTGCGAGAACACAGCCTTGCTTCACGCCATTGTTAATGGAGAAGGGTTCAGAGAGCTCATTGCTGTATCTGACCCGACCTTGTATAAATTACATTGAGTTAATTCAAATTGTTCTGGCAAATGTTTCAGATGTAAGAAACAGGAACCTTGTTACATGCAGTTTGGTCTTATAAAAGAAATTTTTGAGAAGACTTGATTGAATATATTATTGGGACAAATTATGAAGATGCAGATACCAAAAGATCCCAGAATATTTTTGCTATGACACTGATATTAAATTGGTTAGATAAATATTAATGAAAATGTTTGAGTTTACCAATAATAGTGGCACGGAAATGTATGGCAGTAACATGAAAGTCAGGTAATTTTATAAGGTTGGATAGATGGCAGATGGAAATTCAATATTGTATACCATTGGAAAAGAAAACTTATAATTTAAGGAATCAACTGAGAATTTTTATGATTTGAAAGCCATATATGGATTTAATCTATAAGAGTCCATTGTTATGGAGTCCAGAGGACCCCAAAAACCAGCAGCAATAGATATGCACCACAACACAGGGTTACTTAAACAAAAGTAGTTTTTAATTATATTTGAACAAGAAAACAAAATTAAATTTTAACTTACTTAACCTACCTAACCTACTTAATCCCCCTTCTAATACTAAGCGCAGGTGTGTGTAATGTATATTTAAGGTTAGAAAACTTATTTGCATCACAGACCAAACTCACTGATTGCAGGCATTTCTTGTACTGTGCATAGAAGTCAGCATTAACAAAGTTCACCAGTCTTTGGTGTTTAACAAGCAAATGGTTACCATTCAGGAGGGTTCTTGCTGGTTTTCAGAGAGAGATTCCTTTTGTTCCAGGACATCCGCAACTGATTCCTTTCCAATCAGTCTTGCTGACGAAACTTTCCCCCATCAGGGTTCTCCAGATGATCCTCTTTCTTTCAGGTCACCTTTCAGCCAGTCTTCTCCTTTGACCTGGCAGCCTTCCCAAAGTTTGCCAGCTTGTCCTTCTGAAACTGATTTCTGTCTCCTTTCCCTCTGTTTCACACCCTCCCTCTCTGAGAGCAAAAGTGTTCTGTCCCTGCCTGCAAAATTCACATGCGCTCCCAGGCAAGCTGCTGCCATTGCTACTTTGTGGCATTTTTGCAAAAAGCATTCTGTAAAAGTCCTGCAAATATTTTGTGTTTTTAAAATGTGTGTGTGCAAGCTGCTCTAGCAATTCCTCCCAAGCCACCTCTAAATACTCTGTCACACCATCCACTTGTCCATAACACCCATTCCTCCCAATTAATATGCACAGGATAGAATATGTTAGTGTAATATTATGAATAATATTCATATAATATTTCATATAATAATTCATATATCATAGAATAATATGAATAGTGAATGATAAATAAATTCAGGTGTTTTTCTTTTTTTGAGGGAGTGGATAAAAAATTGTATATCATTTTGTATCATTTTTATTATATTGATGAAGAATTTTTTGTATGTATTGATACAAATGAAAAGTAAAATTAAAAAACCAAAAAAAATGGGGAAATAAAGAAACTGTTGACTAGGTGGCTGAAAGAAGGAACTGTTGATGTGAATTTATGTGATGAGATAGGACTAATCTAAAAGTTACAAACCAAAAGACAAATCTAAGAAAAGGAATGTGTGCATTTGCTGAATGTGGAGTAAATGTAACTCGGTGTTCTTATTCAATCTTAATACAGGGATATAGGGGAGGGGGCTACATGGGGTGTGATTTACCTTTTATCCAATGGTAACATCTTGTATGTAGAATAATGATGTAATATTTTAGTTCAACTTGTTTACTCGAGTGTATAAATGTTGGTGCATCCCTTTGAGTGGAGATTCCCAGAGACTGTTTTCGAGGCTGAGAGCAGTAAAGGTTCTCTCAGGTTAACTTGGTGTCCAATAAAGAGTTAACTGTAACAATTCTGTGTTCTTTGCATCAGGAAGCAGCAATTTCAACACAACATTTGCCGAGCCAACCAGAAATCCAAGATTGAGGAACGCTTACTGAATGGTGTCAATGCTGGACTAGCATCTAAAGACTAAAGAATGGGCCCACAGGACACTTTCCTGGTTCTTATCTTAAGGTGTTAGATCAGGGATGTGGCCTGATGGTGTAGGAGAGAGATGTGGGTGGTCATCTCTCCTGACAGATTTATAAAAAAACCCATTTTGAAATGCCCTTTTAATAATATTGGACCAATCTGAAATAACTATTAAAAAACACAAGGCTCAAACAATGAAAAACCTGATTTTAAAGCAACCATTGAGTTTGGAAGAGGTCAGGGCTACCTTGGAGCTGGATCCAGATGACTCAGGTAATCTTCCTCTTCGCTCCAAGGGTAATGCTGGCGTCCATGTTATGGAGTCTTGGGCAAGATGGCACCAATGTGAAGAGACATTCTTCCACCGAATTTGAAGCGCCTTCATGCACTTCTGTGCGCCTGTGCACTATTCCTAGTATTTTTCTCCCTGCAGTTTGGGGGGGGGGGGGGGGTGGTGTGGGTAGGGAGGCCACAGCTGGTGCTTGCCGGTCTAGAGAGTCTGGAATGGTGGAGGATCATTATAAAACCTGAGGTGGGGGGGGTGGGGGGGGAAGTAAGAAAGTAACGGTGGTGGAAGCAGAAGAGCTGGGAACAGGAGCAATGGAAGAGTGGAGAGCCAAGCTCAGAAGAAGACCTTCAATTTAGTGAACATGAACTTGTTGCAGCTCAGGGAAGGCATTTATCTAAGGGTAAAGATTACTTTGAGCAACATTAACAGGCAATGACTCAACAGATTTCTTTGGGTTTTACATCTGTTAATAAGCTTTCAAATCTTATGGAGGCCATAACAACTGTTAAAGCTGATGTTGCAAAATATTTAAAAGTTGTGGATAAAGTACAAGAGAAGGTTAAAAACATGGAAGACAAGCTGGAGGACTGTGTGATATTGATCAGTGTCAATAGAAGTTGAATACCTTTGACTTTTACTGGATGGAGAATTGAGAAAAATGAATAAAATTAATTCATTGGAGAATCAGAGCCAGAGGAATAATGTGAAGATTGTGGATCTGCCAGAAGACTTTGAAGGCTCTGAACCAGTAATTTTTTTTTCAAAAATGGATACCTTATGTCTTGGGTTCGGATTTGTTTCCGAATGGATTGGAATTGGATAGGGCCCATAGAGCTCTCAGAAGGAAATCACTGCCTAGTTAACCACCTTGATTTGTTTTGTCAAGTGTTTATGGCATCAGGATTGAGAACTGATTTTAAGATTGGCAGTTCAAAATGCACAACATGGAGTTGATGGTTCAGAAGAGGAGGTTTTTTTTAATGCAGATCTTAGTCAAAATATTTTTAAAAGGCCTAAAAAATTCAACTCTGTGAAGGCAGTCCTCTGTCAGAAGGGTTATAAATTTACTTTCAGATTCCCTGCTGTTTTAAAAGTTTTTTTATGGGGAATATGAATCTTGGTTTTTTAAGGTGATGGCGATGCATTGATTTTTGCTAATTCTTTGCCTGATCTTAAAAAAAGGTCTGTCTTCGTCCTCTCAATTGCAAAAAAATCGAATGGAGTTGCTAGGAAAAGCAGTAATGGTGTTCAGAAAGAGAAAATGAAGAAAGTAGAGAAAGATCGATTGGAGGAGATGCAAAAAAAGGAATCTAGTGATTGTTAAGAGATCTTGATTGATGTGCAAGTGAATAGAGGCTTCATGAAGCTTATACTTGAACTTTTTGATTATATGTTTTTGTTATTTCTGTTCGGGAGTGATGCAAAATCTCATAGCTCAACCGACACCGCCGCTCACTTAGTGGCATAGGCCACTACCTGTGTTGTAGAGGGGAATAGTACTTCTAGTGCTTAAGGGGGGAAGAGGGGCTTTTAATTATTTTTAAACATGAAAACAGGATTATAACTTCTTACTATAACTTACCCTAACTTAACCCCCTTTTAATTCTAAGTGCACGTGTATGCAATGTGTATATAAGTTCAGAAAAGTTCTTTAATTCACAAACCAATCTCGCTTCTCATTCCTCCCAGGCAATTCTTATACTGTGCACAGAATTTAACATTTATAAAGTTCACCAGGCTTTGGTGCTTCAGATTCATTGTTCACTGGCACCCACATCTGATTTATTTTCATCAGCCACTTGCCAAAGAAACCTGTCCCCTCAGGGTTCTCCAGATGATAATCTTTCTGTCAGGTCAGCTCGGAGTGCCTTTTTGTTTCTCTTATTCCAAGTGAAATATTAAACAGCTAGTCCTCTCCTCTTGTATCGACCAAAAAGGCTTTGACCAGATTGAACTCAGCACTCACAACTCATCTTCCAATGGGATTTTTCACAAGCTTGCCAGCTTGTCCGGTTCCAGTTCCAGTTGCTGCTGCTAACTGTAGAACTGATCTCTGTGTTTCTCTCTCTCTCTCTCTCTCTCTCTCTCACACACACACACACAAAGCCTGTTTGACTCTGCTTGCAAACCACATGACCCTCTTAGAACACAAGTTCCCCTCCAGACAGAATGTGGCTTTGACAATCTCTTTCATCTGTTGCCTTTTGTAAACAACAATCCATTAGTGAAGTCTCTTGGGCACTCTCCAAAACTTTTGCAAAGGCTCTGAGGCCCCAACATGTCTCACATTAGCAGAGCTCCAATATTTTAAATAAGATCTGTTTTAAAGTGTTTGTATGTGACCTACACTAACAAACCCTGCCCCAATTTATCTCCCCAAAACATATCTATATTCTGTCACAGTATATTTTTGTTTTTTATTCTTTTGAGGAGATTTGGATTAATTTATCTAACTTTTATCTGCTGCACAGATTGGGTTCTTTATGAAATTAGATGGCTAATTTAAAATTTGCTACATTTAATGTGAATGGTATCAATAACCCGATTAAATGTAATAGAGTGTTAACTCGTATCAAGAAAATAATAGTTGATATTGCATTTTTGCAAGAAACTAATTTAACTGAAGTAAAACATCAAATGTTAAAAAGAGATTGGGTGTCCCAGGTCTTTTATTCTTTTAATTCTAAAGCTAGAGGGGTGGCAATTTTGGTTCATTAAAAAATTGTCATTTATTTTGGAATCATTATACGAATCAACAGGGAGAATTTTGTTAGTAAATTGCAAAATTTATTCAGAATTTTGGACTTTGGCAAACATTTATGCACCTTTTTGTTTCTCTTATTCCAAGTGAAACATTAGACAGCCAGTCCTCTTCTCTTGCATTAACCACAAGGGCTTCGACCAGGTCGTCATCAAAAAGGGCTTTCCAAAAGCTTGTCCTGTTCCAGTCCCATTTGCTGTCTGCTAGTTGTAACGCTGTACAAAAGATATCTCTCTCTCTGCTTGCAAAACCACATGACACTCTCAGAACAGCAAGTTCTCTTCCAGACAATATGTGGCTCCAACAAGCTCTTTCATCTGTTGCCTTTTGTAAACAACAATCCATTAGTGAAGTCTCGAGCATTCTTCAAAGCTCTTGCAAAAGCTGTGAGGCCCCGATATGTCTAGCATTAGCAGATCTCTACTATTTCAAATAAGATCTGTTTTAAAGTGTTTGTATGTAACCTACTCTAACAAAACTTAACCAATTTATCTCCCAAAAATCATATCTATATACTTTTGACACACCTTCCTCCTTTAAATAAATTTTAACTCTTGAGTTGAAATTCAGTTATAAATAAACAGTCTTTAAAATCACTAGAGATAACAATACACAATCTATAACTTGTTATTATAAAGTAACCCAATGTTGAGAGATAAATTTAACATCTTGACTAACAATCTGCTATTACATTATTTGTACCTGTGATATGATTAATGTTCAGATTATATTCTTGTAATATTAAACTCCAGTTTAACAATCTTCTGTTTTTATTCTTCATTTTATTCAAAAACACCAGAGGATTGTGGTCAGTAAATATTACAATTGGTTCTGTAGAGCAAATATAGATGACAGTTGTTTCTCAATAGTGGAATAGTTCCTTTGATGAACATTAAATCTTTTAGAAAAGTAGGCAATGGGACAGTCAATTTCATTATGTTTTTGCAATAAAACTGCACCTGCTGCTCTCTCACTGGCATCCACTGCAAAAGAAAATGGTTTGTCAAAATCAGGAGATTTTAACACACGGCAATGGCATAGCATCTCCTTTAAAGTAACGAAATAATCATTTGTCGGTGAATATCTATTGCTGCTGTGTTTATGTGTCCTCTGGGCTCATAATAGTAGGAAGATATAATTGGATCAAGTGAGTCAAAAAAGGATTTGGGAATGATAATTTGCGTCCATTAGCAAAGCTATAAAAAGGTAGATAAAAATATTCACTTTAATAAAATTGATATGTCCTATCATGGAAATAGATAAAGATGACCATCTTGATAACAATTTAACCTGATTAAATAATACAGAAAAAGTGTCCTTTAAAAGGTGTTTATAATTCCTAGTAATTGTAATACAAAGTTAGGTACATTGATCCTTCACAATCTTAAATGGGAAATTAGAATATCTTGATATAGAACCATTTAAAGGTAATAATTCACTTTTATGCAGATTCAATTCATATATTGAATATTCAATTCAGAGAACAGACAAATATGAGAAAATAAAGCTAATATGTTTGGAAAAAAAATATCTAGATTAGATACAAAATGCAAAAGATCATCTGCATTTCAGAAAACCTTGTGTTCAATGTTTTTTCCTCTGTATCCCTTTGAAATCTCTACTTTCACGAAGAGCAATGGCAAGAGGTTCTAATACCAAGTCAAAAATCAGAGTACTAAAAGGACAACCTTGACAATTAACCCTGAAAATTAAAAGGTGAATTAGTAAGAATTGAGGCGGTAGGACATAAATATAATAATTTAATCCATTTAATAAAGCATGTTCCAAAATTAAATTTTTCCAAAGTGGCAAATAAACAATCCCATTCCACCCAATCAAAATCCTTTTCTGCATCCAAAGAAAGAACCACATTCAGGGGCAGGAGTGGGAAGTAAATATAAAATAATAAATAAATGGTATTAAATCCAGTTTGATCTTCAGAAATAATTCATGGTAAATTATTCTCTAATGTGATTCTTAGTTATTGTTGACCAAGATATGTAAATTGGCTTTTAGCAGTCTTGAAAAGAAAAGCAGGGGTAAAGGGTCTAAAGTGTTTAAGAACTATAATTTGCTCTTTTGTAAATTTATTTTGTATCTATAAAACTGACTAAATTGATGGAGTAATGTTAATATAACAGGAATTGAAGATTTAGGATCAGATACAAAAAGCAAAAGGTCATCAGCAAAAAGAAAAACTTTGTGGACAGATTTCCCCCCCTCCCCCTGCAATAATTCCAGAAATATCCTGAGATTCTCTTAAGGGTTCAAAAACTACATTAAACAACAAAAACCTGAGGTCAGCCCTATCTGGTACCTTGATAAAGTTTAAAAGGTTTTGATGGTAAAGAATTGGTAAGAATAGAAGCAAAAGGAGATAATGATAGTAATTAGGCCCACAAAATCAATGTGGGGCTGAAATTAAACTGTTCTAACTCTGTCAAAGACCTTTGCATCATCTAAATAGAAAACACATTCTGAGGAATATAATATTCAATGTAATGGATTTTAATAACATTGTCTGGTCCTTTGAATTAAAAAGAGGCAAAAATATTAAAAGGTTGCTCATCCCTGTACTACACTGACCACAATACCGCCAACCTTTGTATCAAGAATTAAATTCCATTTGCCAATTTTGGCCCATTTTACCAACTGATCTGCGTCTGCTATAAACTGAGAAATGCTCTTCTCTTCGGTGACAGCTTTTAACTCTTCAACCTGGCAAATGCAGTTTTATCTTCACCTTAATTGGATATAATGATCTGGCCTCCACAATCCAATGGAGCAGAAATTCCAGAGGTTTCAATTTTTAAATACATTTCTTTTAATTTTAGAAATACAGCATGGTAACAGGCCCTTTCGGCCACGAGCCGTGCCGCCCAAATGCACCCAATTAACCTACAGTCCACTTACGTTATTGGAGAGTGGGAGGAAACCGGAGCACCCAGAGTAAACCCAAACATGTCACAGGGAGAACATACAAACTCCTTACAAACAGCAGTGGGTTTGAACCCACGTTGCTAAATTTAATTTTAAAAAAATGTAAACACACTTAAATGCTGAACATATGACAGATTTATCCATTGCCCCCAGCATGAACCCACCAGTAGGTTCAAGTTGGATGACCGAGCAAATCCTTTCCCACACACTGGACAGGTGAAGGGCCTCTCGTCAGTGTGAACTCGTCGGTGGGTCAGCGAGAATGTTGATTGATTGAACCCCCAGCCACACTCAGGGCAGGTGAAGGGCTTCTCCCTGGTGTGGATCTGCCAGTAGGACTTCAGGTGAGAAAACTGGACGAAGCCCTTGCTGCACCCAGTGAAGATGAAGGGGCCTCCTTGGTGTGGATCCGCTGGTGGGACTTCAGGTGAGAGGACCGATTGAACCGCTTGCCACAATCGGGGCAGGTGAAGGGCTTCTCCCCGGTGTGGATCCGCCGGTGGGACTTCAGGTTAGAGGACTGAGTGAAGCCTTTGCTGCACTCAGGACAGATGAAGGGCCTCTCCTTCGTGTGGATCCGTTGGTGGGTCTTCAGGTCAGAAGACAGGATGAAGCCCTTGCTGCACTCAGGGCAGGTGAAAAGCCATTCACGAGTGTGAACAAGACGGTGGGTCAGAAATTCCCACGATCGACTGAACCCTTTGCCACACTCAGGGCAGGTGAAGGGCCGCTCTCCAGTGTGGATCCGTCGGTGGGTCTTCAAGTGACTGGACTGGGTGAAGCCCTTGCTACACTCGGGGCAGGTGAAGGGCCTCTCCCCAGTGTGGATCCGCCGGTGAGTCTTCAGGTCAGAGGACCGGGCAAAGCCGTTGCCACACTCAGGGCATGTGAAGGGTCTCTCCCCGGTGTGGATCCGCCGGTGAGTCTTCAGGCTACAGGAGTGGGTGAAACCCTTGTCACACTCAGGGCAGATGAAGGGCATCTCCCCGGTGTTAACAAGCTGGTATGTCAGAAAGTCCAATGATAAACTGAACCTCTCCCCACACTCCAAGCAGGTGAATGGCCCTTCCCTGGTGAGGCTGGTGGGCACCTATTTTGAAAGGTAGAGTGGACCCCTTCACTCCCAGCAGCTGAGTGACCAGGCTTCGGTTAGGATGTGCTCTCGCTGCCCTAAATCATTGGTGGAAAGAACATGGTGTTTGCTTCAGATTCACCCAACTACCTCTAGGTCAAGTCCAGCTAATCCTGAAGCACAAATTTCAATCTGGGATGGAAAATTGTTTTTAAAACATCTACAACAATCGATCACTTTTAACGGGCAAATATTTGCTCATTCCTTCAGCGATATGGATAATCAATTATCTGGCTTCACTCCAGTTTAATTCATCAAAGCCTCTCAGAGGATGTGCTTGTATTTCCCACGGTGACTCTCTGCACAACTGGCCAAAATTTCTTTCAGAGTTAATGGTCTTTAACAGTCTTATTTAGGGGGTGAATCTCATTGCCTTGCTGGTCACACTGTGGCTTGAATTATCTTCTCAGAAATAAAACACACAAGGATCTCCTCTTCGCTGACGTGATTGGTGCTAATGTTGCCTTTGATTCCCATCCACAATTCCTCTGACTTATCACCCTGCAAAACAAGTGTACCCACATCATTATTCAGAGAAAAGCAGCAAGGTAGAACAGGTCACTTTGGTCTCTAGTCAGACAGAAAGTTGGGACTTTATAATCATTAATTGAACCAAGAAGTTCATTGATTCGGAAAGATAATGAGAGTTTTGTAAAGGGTCCCAACCTTAAACATTGGCCTTGGATGTGACCTGACCCACTAATTCCCTCACCTTCCCATTGTTCACTCAAAATTCCAGCATCTGCAGTTTTTGTGTTCTTCTACAGAGGATTTTATTTACTGGGAATTAAATTTAGTTCATTGACTATTTTTAACCCAGTCCCAACTGTAGCTGTTTCCTCAACAATGTAGATGTCGGCAAGGATTGGAAAGCCAATCAGCTCCAAATCCATCCACATGCATTTCTAAATTCACTCAGCTGATTGACGGGGAGAATGTGACTGGTGGATGGAACTAATGGAGTTAAATGAGGAAGTCTGCAGATGCTGAGGGTGAGTGCTGCACACAAACCTGCTGGAGAAAATCAGCCAGTCACACAGCATCCATTGGAAATATAGGGGAACTTATTCCTTAAGGGCTCAGGCCTGAAATGGCGGTAATAATCTTTACCTCCTATGGACACTGTAAGACCGGCTGAGTTCTTCCAGTATTTTCATGTGTTTTTGTCATCATTTCCAGCTTGGGCCCTTGCTCAGATATAAACAAAAACAGGCAGTGGGGGTGGGGGGAGGTTCCAAACTGAGGCCACCTGTAAATTGGAGGAACCACACCTTGTATTCTGTCTGAGCCCTCTCCAATCAGACAGCATTCCCACTCCTATCAGAGAGTTACTCTTTCCACCATCACCTCAGTTGTTTTTCTCTCCTACCCTCCTGTTGGGCACCACCAGTTGCCCCAATAATCACAAGACAAGGATTGAGGGGAACAGTAGGCTTTATTACACGCAAGACATGTTGGCCTGGATCCAAGTGCAGGGAAGGAAGAGGTGACTTGACCTTTATGGCCTGGGTCACGGGAAGTGTCGAGGAGAGGATGTCATCAGGATGGCGGGCCAGCCTGTGCCTGTACTGGCCAGTACGTACAATAAACCATATAATTACACTTCCCACCTGTGTCCCCCTCTGCCATTTCTGCCATCTACTACATGTACATGATCCCACCACTAGACACAAACTGTATTCCCCTCTCCTCTCCTCAAGGCCATCTGCAGGGACCACTCCCTCCCCAACAATCGTCCCCTTGATACCTACCCCTGTGACTGCAAGAAATCCTCCACTTGCGCCCACACCTTCTCCCTAAACACCATTTGGGGCCCCAAACAGTCCTTCCAGGTGAAGCAACATTTCATTTGTAAATCTGCAGGAGTCATCTACTGCATCTGGTGCTCCCACTGTGGTCTCCTCTACATCGGAGAGACTGGACGCAGACTGGGAGATCTCTTTGTTGAGCACCTCAGCTCTTGTCTGCTGCAATAGCATGGATCTCCCAGTGGCCACCCATTCCAAGTCCTAATCCCTTGCTAACATGTCTGTCCATGGTCTCATGCATGGCCAGACTGAGACCACACACAAAATGGAGGCTTCACACCTCATCTTCCGTCTGGACATTCTCCAACCAGATGGTTTTAACATCAACATCTCCAGTTTCCATTATTACCCCCCCTTCTTCCCCATCAGCTTCTCACAGTTCTTTCTTTCGCTCTCCCCTTTTCCACGTCTCTATCCACAGAGCCAAAACCAATTATCATCTCTCCTCATCATATCTCGTTAAGATCTTTTGTTGATGGACTCCTCCCCCTGCCATTCATCAGCCTTTATTCTGATGCCTTCTTGTTCTTTGCTTATTTTTTGAAGAAGGAATAAGATGATGAGAGGCATTGATTTTGTGAATCGTCAGAGGTTCTTCCCATGGCTGAAATGGTTGCTACAAAATGACCTTAGTTTAAGGTGCTGGGGAGTAGGTACAAGGAGTGGTCCGGGATACTTTTTTTAAACGCAGAGAGTGATGGTTGTGTGGAATGGGCTGCTGCACTGGGAATTGTCTATAGGCCCCCAAATAGCCCTTGAGACACCAAGGAGGCGATAATTAGGTTAGATTTTGGAATTGAGCGGGAAATACAGGGTTGTAGTTATGGGTGATTTCTACTTCCCTAATATTGATCGGCAAGTGGGGCTGAATTTGTCAGGTGTGTTCAAGAAGGATTCCTGACACAGTATGTGGACTGGAACCAAGAAGGTGGTGCCTGTACTGGCAGAGGCTTCGAGGGGTAGCAAACTCTGGAAAGCAGTGGACTGGCTTCATCTAAGGGGATGATCCATGGGACGGTGAGCACGGAGGTGGACCAGCTGGGGTTCTGAAGCTGAAGAACATATAGATGCTAGGTCTGTTGGCCATTTGAGGCGAGGAACCCCACATGCACTGTGGGCTGCTGGATACTGGCTCAAGACTGGCCGAAGGGGTACCAGGTATCGGAACTGGGATGTGAGAGGGTACCGATGAAGGGAAGGGGTCCTGAGGGGCCTCGGGTGCTGAAGGTTCCTAATTTTGTGAGACGTTTGGATCTTGAGCTCAGGTTGCTGGTGGTTGCATTGAAGTCTGTGCAGATGCAGAGGCTAAGGGAGCGCTGGAGGTGAATCCACAGACAATAACCCTGAAGGGACTTCCTTTTGCTTCTCTTTCTCTGAGAAAATGGGCAAATGGGAAATTTCTGCTGATCGCAAATCTCCAACTGCCTTACAGCAGACTAAATGTAACTGTGTAATATTACATCTGTTTAAATTTAGACACACAGCATGGTAACAGGCTATTTTGGCCCACGAGTCTGTGCCTCCCAATTTACACCTCCAGTACTTTTCGAATGGTGGAAATAGGAGGAAACCGGAACCCCCACACAGGAAATACCATATAGACATGGGGAGAATGTACAAACTCCTTACAGACAGTGTGGGATTCGATCACTGGACCTGATCACTGGAGCTGTAACAGCGTTGCTCTGACCGCTACACCATCCGTGCCCCACTCTGTGAAAGAAAAAGAAAAATAATTTTATTAAATGACAATTAAAAAATCTTAAATCAATTGCTGCTCCTGGCCCACCTTCCTGACTGATCTACTATCAAGTTCACTACATTGTCATCTATATTAACAATCTGGATGGCAAACAGCAGTGGACCCAGTACTGACCTCTGCAGTATACCACTGGATATCAAGAAAAACATCCTTCCACCATGACCCTCTGTCTCCTTCGAGTCAGTAGTTTTGAATCCAATTGCTCAATCCACCTTGGATTCCCCATGATTTCATCTCCCACACTAACCAGCCTTTTGGACCTTGTCAAAGGCCTTGTTGAAGTCCACATCCACCGTCCTGCCATCAATCCCCTTTGAAAAGCTCTATCAGATTCCTGAGACATGAGCTGCCACACACGAATCCATGCTGACAACCTTCAGTTGATTCCTGACGATCCATCTGCTGGTCCATCCTGTCCCTCAGAATCCCCTCCAACAATTTTCCGACCACTGACGTCAAACTCAAGGACCTGTCGTTCTCAGACTCATCCTTCCAGCCATCTTTAAAGAAAGCGCACATTCGCCACCCCACCCCACCCCCCACATCCTCCTGCACTTCACTCAAAGCCAAAGTCAATACATATCCCAGAAAGGGCTCCACCATCTCTTTCCCGGCTTCCCACAGGGTGTGAATTTGCACTTCATCAGGCCCTGTGGATTTGTCCGCTCTAATGTATTCCAGGGCTGACAACACCACCTCCCTACTACTACTTCCAAGATCCAGGACATTGCCACTCATTGTCTTCAGCTCCTTGCCTTCCATGATCACCTCCACAGTAAGCCTGATGAGAAATATTCATTCAAAATCCCATCCCATCTTCCTGTGGATCCACAGGAAGATGGAGTGAAACATGAAAGTCTGCAGATGCTGAGATTGTAGTGAAAACACAGAAATGCTGGAGGAATTCAGCCGGTCTCAGTGTCCGAAGGTGAAAATATATTACCGCTGTCTCATGCCTGAGCTCTTCAAGGTAGTAGCAAAAAGCAGCAGGCATCTTACTTAGAGATGAGAGAGAAAGGGGGAAGAATGGGAGGGGAAGGAGTCTGACCGGAAGGAGAACATACACTTTTATTAACATAACTATGGGAGGGTTTTCACAGTGTTCTTCGGAAGGGTTCGAGGTTTAGGTGGGAAATCAGGGATGTGAGCAGATAGGGATGCAGGCAGGAGGCGGGGCCAGCCATCAGCACAACACCCTACCAGTGAACCTCAATTCACTGCATTCACCCCTTCCTGCAGAATTTAGGGTCTGTTAATGAAGACAGAGAAATGGATTCAAGAAAAAAATTGGAAAATATACAGATATTTACAAATTTAAGTGATCCAGGGGTCTGGAGATCCTGGTGGAGTGCCTTAGCTCTGGGGGGCCTTGGACTCCTTGGGTCTCCTGGTCCCCTTATGAGGGAGGAGAGGTGGGCTGGGTCTCTGGCTCTACAGTGGAGGGAGATGCACTTTCCACCTGAACCAGATCACCCGAGGCCCTGACTGTGGGTGGTGAGAATAAGCTCTGTGGCTCCAGGGCACCAGAGGCAATAAACCCTCTGTTTCAGTGAGTGCCAGGTCCCTGATGGAGATGGTGTCTTCCCTGCCATCTGTGTACTGCACATAAGCATATGTGGGATTGGTATGGAGCACCAGGGGGTCAATCTTGCTTCTCCTCATGAGCTTCCCGACTGGATCAGGAGTGGTGAGCCAGGTTGGGAGTGTAGTTCCCGATGCCGACCTTCTTTCAAAATTGAATAGGAGCTTGTGTGGAGTAGCGTTGGTCGCGGTACATAGTAGTGACTGGATGGAATGGAGCGCCATAGGAAGGACTTCCTGACAGTGTGAGTCTGGAAGGCCTTTTGACTTCAGAGCCAGTTTGACAGCCTTCCAGACTATGGAGTTTTCCTTTTCAACCTGCTTGTTCCCCTTGGGATTATAGCTAGTAGTCCTGCTGGATGCGATGCCCCTCACCAGCAGGTACTGACATAGCTCATCACTCATAAAGGATGAGCCAGGATTCCTGAACAGGACAGAAATCTAGGGCCTTTATGACTGACGAAGTGGATGTGTCTGGACATGGGATGGTGAATGGGAAGTGGGAGTACTCATCAATGATAGAGAGAGAGAAAGTGTTCCCGTTCGTGGAGGGGAGAGGTCCCTTAAAATCAACACTGAGCCGTTCAAAGGGCCTGGATCGGGTGCACCTTTCCGGGGCAATATAAGTACTCCACGCAGACCTGGCAAGACCTAATCATTTCCCTGACGTCTTTCATGGAATAGGGCAAATTCCGGCCTTGACAAAATGAGCCATGCGGGTAATCCCTGGATGGCAGAACTCATTATGCAGAGATCGCAGTTGGCTGGTGTGTGCAGAGATGCAGCTTCCTCTGGATAAGGCATCTGGAAGGTCATTAAGGGCTCCTGGCCAATAGGCAATGTCATAATTGTAGGTGGAGAGCTCGATCCTCCACCTAGCAGTTTTGTCATTTTTGATTTTTCCCCTCTTGACATTATTAAACATGAATGCAACCGAGCACTGGTCAGTGAGGAGCGTAAATTTCCTACCAGCCAGGTAGTGACTCCAATGCCTCAAGGCTTCTACAATGGCCTGACCCTCCTTTTCCACTGATGGGTACCTGAGCTCAAGGCCTCGAAAAAAATGCAATAAGCCTGCCCGCCTGGTTGAGGCTAGTGGCCAGGGCTACATCCGAAGCGTCACTTTCCTCTTGGGAAGGTACATTCTCCTCCACCATGTGCATGGCGGCTTTCACAATGTGATTTCGGAGGTAGTTAAAAACCATTTGGGCTTCAGCCGAGAGGGGGAAATTAGTGGCTTTTAAGAGAGGGCGAACCTTATCAGTGTATTGAGGTATCCACTGGGCATAATATATAAAAAAATCCCAGGCATCTCCTCAAAGCCTTTGTGTTCCTGGGAACATGGAGCTCTAACAGGGGGTGCATTCTATCTGGATCGGGGCCAATTATACCATTCTCCACCACGTAGCCCAGGATAGCCAGACATTTAGTCCTGAACACACTCTTGTCAGAGTTATAAGTGAGGTTCAAAGTTTTCACCACGTGAAGAAAACTCTGGAGGTTGGGGTCATGGTCTTCCAAGGTATGGCCACACATGGTGCTGTTATCAAGGTAGGAGAAGGTAGCTTTCAACCCATACTCATCCACCATTCTGCCCATCTGCCTCTAGACGATAGAAATCCTGTTAGTGATACCAAAAGGGACCCTCCAGAATTGATAGAGATGACCGTTAGCCTCTAACGGAATGGCACCTGGTGATAAGCAGATTTAAGGTCAATGGTTGAAAAGACCCAATATTGTGCAATGTCATTCCCCATGTCTAAAATTCAAGTGAGGGGAGTAATGGTTTGGCTACAGTCATTTACTAACCTGGGCTTGTTTTCCCCTTTTACTACAGTGCTCTCCATGGGCTGGTGCCAGGTTCGATGAAACCTTCGTTGAGCAGATGTTGTGTCTCAGACTTTATGAAATCTCGGTTTGCTGTGCTGTACCTCCTGCTCTTGGTAGCAATCAGTTTGCAATCTGAGGACAGATTCAGGAAGAGAGGTGGAGGGGTTGATATTCAGTGTGGAGAGACTGCATGTGGGTTCTGATTTTAGGGGCCCTCCATTCTGAACCACTACAGGGGGAAGGGGACCAGAATACTCCAAGGTCATGCTTTTAAAGTGATACAGGAAGTCCAGATCCAACAGCACCGGAGCACACAATTCATCAAGTACATACAGGTGAATCTTGCCCAAATGTCCAATGTTGTTGAATGCGAATGAGACACAAGGAATATGCGATATTTGGAAGGATACATTTTTAGGTTGTATTTCTGCACAGTGCGTGAGTCTATGAAGCTTTCAGTAGAGCTTGTGTCGATTAGGTATTTAGAGGAATGTCTCTTTACCTTCACAGTCACTATGGAGTTGCTGAGATGGTGAGGTCTGTCCTTATAGTGGGTCTCAAAGACTTGTCGACTCAAACCAAGGCTTTTATTAACAAAAGACTGGAGCGTAGTACATTGAGGTCGACCAGTCCAGATTGACCTGCTTCTGGTTAGGAGCAGCCCTTTCTGACCTGCAAGTAGGCATGGCTATGGCTCTCAGCCAATCACTATATGTAAATATATACAAATATATACATTGGTGATAGTATCCTGTACTATCACATTCACCCCTTCTTTAGGAACTGAACCCTGGATCAGAAAAGAAAGAGAGCATGCAGTGTTCACGGGCTGTAACGGTCGGGAGGCCTGATTATCCGACGTGATCACCATGGCACTGGGATCGGGGTAGCTGGCGGAGTATCATCACTGGGGTCCCCGGATGTGGGCACAGTTTCACCTAGTCCACAGTCGTCGTTGGCCATAGGCTGGTCCGATCTGCTGCCGTTGTCATCCGCGAGGTGCTACTGATCCCAATGTCCCAGCATGTAACCTAGGGGAGGATTGGATGGAGGTTGGGGTTGGAACGTGACAATGTTAAACCCAGCTTGGACCAGGTCCCTTACTAAAACAATGTCTGCCCGCCCATCTGGGTACTCGATATAGGCATAGTGCGGGTTCGCGTGTACGGTCAACTAGGGGGTTAGGGTTAGCGGACATGACATCTCAGCAGGACAGATCCAGGGACTGTCAACCAAGTGGTCATTCCCAACTCCACCTTCCGTGGGAACGAGATCATGCAGGGTGGTGTTGATGGCAGTGCATAACAGGGACCTGATGGAGTGTAGGGCATTTGGAAGGACGTCCTGCCAGTGAGTGGTGGGGAGGCCTTTAAACCAGAGGGAAAGCGTGACCGCTTTCCAGATGGTGGCATTTTCCCTTTTGACCTGCCCGTTACCGCATGGCTTGTAGTTAGTGCTCCTGCTCGAAGCAATACCACGCTCCAGAAGGTACTGCCTCAGCTCCGCACTCATAAATGAGGACCCCCGCCAGGTCACTGTGGATGTAACTGGGGTACCCGAAAATGATGAAGATGCTGTGCAGTGTGTTTATGACTGAGGAGGCGGTCATGTCTGAGCAGGGGATAGCGAACGGGAAGTGGGAGTACTCGTTGATCACCATGAGAATGTAAGTATTACAGTTTGTCGACGGTTGGGGCCCCTTGAAGTCCACACTGAGATGTTCAAAGAGCCGGGTGGCTTTAATGAAGTGGGTCTTCTCAGGCCGAAAGAAGTTGGGCTTGCACTCAGCACATACTGAGCAGGTTCGGGTCATGGAGTGTATCTCCTCGACCGTATAGGACAGGTTGCAGGCCTTTACAAAGTGGGCAAACCTGGTCACCCCCAGATGACAGAGCTCCTCATGGAGTCTCTGCAGCATGTCCAGTTGTACACTGGCACATGTCCCACGGGAAAGGGCGTCAGACAGGTCATTGAGTTTGCCTTCATAGTTGAAGGTTGAGAGTTCGATTCTCCACCTGGCAATCTTGTTGTTTTTGATCTTAGCTGTTGCTAAACATAAATGAGTCTGCGCATTGGTCGGTCAGCAGTGTAAAGCGTCTGCTAGTGAGGTAGTGTCTCCAATGACGTACAGTCTCCTTCTCGACAGAGGAGTGTCAGCTTTCCAGGCCCTGGAGGGTCCTGAAAAGAAGGCGACAGGCCTACCAGCCTTGTTTAAGTTGAATGCCAGTGCAAAATCAGACGCATCACTCTCCACCTGGAAGGGTATGGATTCATTGACTGTGTGCAGAGTGGCCACGGTCAAAGGCTGCTCTGGCTTCCACTGACAAGGGGAAGGAGGTGGACTTAATTAAAGGCCATGCCTTGTCAGCGTACTGTGGGACCCATTAGGCGAAATAGGAAAAACCCCAGACAGGGTTTGAGTGCCTTCTGGGTTTGGGGCGGTGGAAGGTCCATGAGAGGGTGCATGTGGTCAGAGTCTGACTTTACCACCTCATTTTCTACCATGCAACCTAGAATTGTGAGGCATGTGGTCCTGGAGACACACTTGTCAAAATTGTAGGTCAGATTCAGCCGTTTCGCAGTTTGGAAGAATTTTTCAAGGTTGGCGTCATGGTTCTGCGGGTCGTGGCCATAGATGGTGACATCGTCCAGATACGGGAATGTAGCTGTTAGGCCATTCTGGTCTACCATCTGGTCCATCTCTCGCTGAAAGACCGCAATACTATTTGTGATACCAAAGGGGACCCTGAGGAATTGATACAAATGCCCATTCGCTTCTAAGGCCATGAAAGGGTGGTCTTCCGTGTGGATCGGGAGCTGGTCGTAGGCTGATCGGAGGTCGACGGTAGAAAACACACGGTATTGGATGATCTGATTCACCACATCAGTGATTTGCAGAAGAGGGTAAGCGTCCAAGAGCGTGAAGTGGTTGACAGTTCTTCACCACTACCACCTGCACTCTCCAGGGATGCGCTGAGCTCAATGATGCCCTCGTCCAACAGTCTGCACACCTCACTTTTAATAAATTTCCTGACCTCGAAGCTGTACAGCCTGCTTTTAGTGGCAATCAGTTTCCAGCCAGGGGTGAGATTGGCAAAGAGTGCTGGAGGAGCAACCCAAAGGGTGGAGAGGCCGCAAATGGAGTGTCGGGGCACGGGGACTGGCGTGGGCTGTCGCTGGCAGGCAGTCTCTGGGGTGGAGTGGTGGCAGACAGAGTGGAGACCCCTGTATACCATCATAGTCCTGATCTAGAACCATCGAGGCCAGGATCTCGGAGACTGCATACTCCTCACTCGAGTGGCCCCCACCTTCCCAAGTTGCCCGTGGGTAAGATGGTGTCGATCTCATGGTGCAGCAAAATGGCCATCCTCCTTCCTCCTCCGATGATGGTGGCACCGAGTTTCAATTTGAGTCCTGCCAAGATGGCCACCGAGTCTTTTTGTGCCATTTTCTCACTGCCACCCTCAGTTGGCATGTAGTGCAGTAAGTGGGTTCAGGTGGATTCGAGCCAGACAGCTTGGGGTTGGAATTGTATCCGAAAGCAGTGGAGGCCATTGACTTCTCCAGGCTTCCCTTCACCCAGCAAACCCTCACCCAATGTCCTTGGAAGGGGTTATCTGGATGGGCGAGCTCACTGGTTTCGAGGTCATTGTTCTTGAGCTTGGCCTGTTCCAACGATTTGACCAGTTCAACATGGCTAACCAAGTCCTTCTTACCTGACTTGAGCAGACGCTGCCTCACGTACCTCGAGCGGGCCCCCATGACTAAAGTGTCCCGGATCTGTTCTTCACGAACGCGGCCCTACACTTCTTGGCAAGCGTCCACAGATCCAGCAGGTAGTCATCGATGGCGACTTCAGGCACCGAGCCCTCAAAGCCTCGATGGCTGCATCATATGTAGTGCGGTTCCTGATGACTGAATACCCTTTAGTTCCTACCCTCGAAACGAGTATGGACGTCCTGAGTTCATCAGTGTGGAAGATGTCTCTGGTTGCATTCAGGTAGGCCTGGAAGCTGTGTAGCTAGAACATAAACTCCTCAGCCGCATCGGGGGCCAGAAGGTCTATCAGCAGCAAACCAAACTTGAATACCACTTCCGTTGAATAGGGAATGAGCTAATAAAATTTTAGCGTGATTAAAAGCTCTCGACTGGAGGGGGAAAATATGCTTTTATTAGCTTTTAGTGGTTTTCAAAAGGGTTCTGGCGGGAAACCAGGATTATATATGGGTAGATGGGGACGGAGCCAGGCATCTGCACAACACACTACCAGTGAATCCCAGTTCACTGCTGGCCACAATTGAGTGGCATGGGCTCATGGGCCGAAATGGACTGTTACCCTGCTGTAATAAAGAGAAAAAATATGATTAAAGAAGACAAAGGGAAAAGGAAGAGACAGAGACAGAACTAGAGGGAAGTAGACAGGGAAGAAGTTGAAGGGGGGCTAAATGAAAGGCAGAAAAGTCGATATTAATACTATCCAGTTGGATGGTGCCCAGTTGGAAGATGAGGTGTTGTTCTTCCAATTTGCGGGTGACATCAGTCAGGTAGAGCAGGAGACTATAGACAGACATATCTGTAAGGGAATGTGATGGGGAATTGAAATGGGTGGCCACTGGGAGATCCATGCTATTGTGGTGGAGAGAGCTGAGGTACTCAACAAGGTGATCTCCTAATCTGCAACCAGTCTCTCCGATGTAGAGGAGACCAAGTGAAATGACAGTTTGGGGCCCTGAATGGTGGTGAAGGAGGAGGAGTGGGAACAAGTGGAGCATCAACTGCAGTCGCAAGGTAGGTACCAAGGGGATGATTGGTGGGGAGGGAGGAGTGGACAAAGGAGTCATGGAGGAAGCGGTCCCAGTGGAAAGAGAAGTGAAAATGTGTCTAGTGGTGGGATCACGTAGTAGGTAATGAAAATGGTAGAGGAGGATGTATTGGATGCGGAGCCTGGTGGGTGGTAGGTGAGGACGAGAAGAATCCTGCCCTTGTGTGTGGGGGTGGAGGGGGCCAGGGCAGGTGTGGGTTATGGAGGATCTGTGGGTGAGTGCTAAGTTGATGGTGGTAGAGGGAAGGCCATGTTGTTTGAAGGAGGAGGCCATCTCTGATGATCTTGCATGGAAGTCCTCATCCTGGGTACAGATGCGACGGAGATGGAGGAATTAAGAGAATAGAATCCTTACAGGGGACAGGGTGGGAAGAGGTGTCATCGAAGTAGCTGTGGGAGTTGGTGGGTTTAAAGAAGATGTCTGACGAGTTTATCTCCCAAGATGGAGACAGAGAGATTGAGGAAAAGGAGAGTGTTGCTAGAGATGGACCAAGTGAATCTGAGGTCAGGTGGAAGTTGATAGAAAAGTGGATGAAGTCAACAAGCTTATCATGGGTGCATGAGGCAACACCAAAGTAGTCATCGATATAGCAGAGGAAGAATTGAGGGGCCTTGCCTGTGTCGTCTGGTTGCATGAATTGTTCCATGTAGCCAACAAAAAGGCAGACATAGCTGGGGCTCATGTGGGTACCCAAGGCTACCCCTGTAATCTGGAGAAAGTGCGATGAGTCAAAGGAGAAATTATTGTGAGGACATTCTGCCAGATGGAGGAGGGTAGTGGTGATTGGTTCTATTGTCCAGAAATAAACAAAAGGCTTTGAAGCCTTCAGTATGGGGAATGGAGGTGTGTAGGGGTTGGATATCATGGGGCGATTGAGTTCAGGGAAATGGAAATTGTTGAAATGATGGAGGGCATGTGAAGTGTCTGGGATCTAGGTGTGGAGTGACTGGATCAGCGAGGACAAAACAGAGTCAAGGTAAGCAGAGACCAATTCGTTGGGGCAGGAACTCGCGGATATGATGGGCCACCCAGAATAATTAGGTTTGTGGATCTTGGGTAGGAGGCTGTTCCAGGGAGTTGACCGGAAGGGATGAGTTCAGAGATGGTGCATTATACAGTGGGTTGATGAATTCTGGTGGGGTCTTGTTGGAAGGGTAAGTAGGAGGAGGTGTTTGAAAGTTGTTGTCGGGCTTCAGCCAGACAGAGGTCAGTGCCAAATGACGACAGCACCACCCTTCTCTGCAGGTTTGATGGTGAGGTTCGGATTGGTGCAGAGAGAGTGAAGGGCCAGGCATTCTGTGGGGGTGAGATTGGAAGAGTGAGGGGAGTAGTGAAGTCGATACAGTTGATATCACGGCAGGAGCTGGAAATATAAAGGTCCAGAGCAGGTGGAAGATCAGGAATGAGGTGTTCAGGAGGAGGAAGATGGTTTAAAGAGGATGGAGAATACTGGTAGTAGAACATGGAGACAGAGCCGACATAAGAAGAGGAAGGAGAAAGGGGCAGGAGCACAGGCTCATAGGTAGGAGGTGACAGGGAGATCCAGGTGGGAGGGGGAAGAGGGAAGGGATGGGAAGAGGGCAACTGTCTAATGGGAGAGGGAAGGGGTGGGGAGGAGGCTGGAGAAAGGGGGCAGGGAGATGCTGAATGGAGAAGTGGAGATAAATGCAGTTGTGGGGGGGAGGGAAGAGAGTGTGCGGATGGAATCCCCTCCACGTTGCAGGTCTGGACTTGACGGTGCATGAGGCCGTGGACGGACATGCGGCTTCCAGCTTGGAGGTCCCGCCGCAATAGCCGGCAACCGTCCCCGCGCATGCGTGCCTCGGAGCTCGGCGCTGTCTCTAGCCGAGCGTGGCCAGGGAGCGGCCACCGCCGACTTCTAACATCGCCCAGTTCGGGTCCCACTTCCCTGTGGGAATTGGCCGCTGCGCCAGGAGGTGAGAGACCCAGCCGGGTGAACGGCTCGGCCCTTGTAGGAAGGGCTCGCTCGGGCGGACGCCTAATCTGGGCTCGATAGAGCGGGTTCAGGAACGCGGGGCATTCTGGATAGAGGCGGGCGTGAGTTCCCTTCGCACTGCACAAACGTGCTGGAACTCAAAGGGCGAGCGACGTTTCGGGCCTAGGCTCCTCGTCAAGGGACAAGGAAGAGCAGGGAGAGAGAGGCCATGTATGTTATTGCGTCCTGGATAACAATGCGATACTCGTAACAAAGTTAAGCAAACTGTTTATACACACAGAAGAGGGAGCTTCTTACATGGCGGAGACTGCCAAAGCCTGGTTCTTACTGCCTCCTCTTCGCGGAGCTCGCCCGTGCGCCGAGCGCTGTTGTGATTGCAGCAGTTGTCAACATTACCCTATCTTGAGCAACCCCCACAGTTCAGGCTAATACTATACATTCAAGTAACAAAACATGCAATCCAGTTCAGTCTCTGCATTTAAGTTTGGGTTTACAGACACGCCTAAAGCGTGTCCTGTAGTAATCCTCTGTGGATGTGGCGGCTTGGGTGCTTCAGCTTGAGAATCCATTGTCTCGTGTGCTCACAAAGGGAGTCCCGCCGATCTAAGACTCACTTTCCAAATCCTAGAACGCAGTCTCCCCAGGATTAGTTTGGGACGGGGTTGGCTCCCTTACTGGAAGGATGTGTTTCTTCTGTACACCCTTCCTTGTGATTGGACAAGGTATGACCTAGGCTCCTGGCGGCTCCCTTTGACTACCCTCATGCAGTCTTAGCCTACATTCCTTTTCTCCTTTTAATAGAACAGCTCCTATCAATTAGTCACTGGCATCTACAGTTGAAGCAAATGGCTTCTTAAAATCAGGTGATATAAGTACAGGTTGATGCCATAACATGTCTTTCAGTTTGTCAAATGCTACCTGGCAAATGATTGTCCGCCTTTAAACTTTTCACTCTTCTTTAATATATTAGTCAGGGGAAAAGCAAAGTTTTAACAGAATTTCCTATAATATCCAATCATTCCTAAAAATCTCCTAACATGAGTAGAGGAAATTCAGAAATTGTCCACTTTTACTTGAACAGGCTCCAGCTTTCCTTGGCCAACATTACCAAGATAACTCACCTGAGCATGAATGACAATGTTCATTTTTAGCTAAATTAACATGAAGATTGGCTTTCAAATGTTTATCAAACAATTTTCCTGATGCATATTTTAAATCTTGAATTACAGAATTCATCATCCTCTAAAATGTTCCTGGACCATTCTTCATTCCAAATTGTAAAACATCAAATTCATAAACCTAATGGGGTTCTAAAGGCTAAAATTTCCCTCAACTCCCAGTCTTCCCCATTTTCACAATGATAATCCTCATCATGGTTGAGATTCTGGATGATATGCAGATTATGCAATTTATTTAGCTCCCAATTTATAAACTAACTGTTGAAATACACCTGATCTGATTGTATTTCTTTAGGCAGACCAATGATATGAAAATTTTTACTAAAGCCCCAGGTACAATTTTTGCTTTAATATTCCTGAATGGGATTGCTTCAGGAAACCTGGAAACACATAATAATCAACAGATATTCATTTCCTGTTTTTGTTTTGGGCAATGGGTTTAATGTGTTCTCTATCCTGAAGACCAACCGGGGGATCCACACAGAAGCCCTTCACCTGTCCTGCATTGGGTTCACCCACTCCTCTAGCCTGAAGACCCACTGATGGGTCCACACTAGGAAGAGGCCCTTCACCTGCCCCGAGTGCTTCTGTGGGTTCAATTGATCGTCAGACTTGCTGACCCACCAGCGTGCTCACACTGGCGAGAGGCCCTTCAGATGTGGGATGGGAAAATTAAAGTTAATTGTCTCCAACAAGACGGTCACCTTTGTCGATTTCTCTGATTGGTCATACTAAATCTATTAAACTGAACATCTAACCAAAATATTTGTATCTTTTCCAAATTTTATTCCCAAGTTCTTTTTAATTTACTTGATTCGATTTTATCTTCTTCTATAAGGCAAGAGAAATGTCCCTGCTTAAATAAAGTCTGTCTTCAAAAATCTGAAAGGAATGCTGGTTTGGTGTGTCCTAATTTTGGATTTTATTACTGGGCGGTCAATATACGCCACTTGATTTCTTTTATTGCAATTTGATAATAGAGTTGAACGCCCCACATGGGTAGAAATGGGATTAAATTTTACTAAAGGATCTTTCCTTGTTGGCAATTCTTGGGTCTTCTCTACCTTCTTTATATAAATTAACTGACAACCTGATCAGTAAACAGAGTTTGAGAATATTTCAAAGGGATTTTGGATTTCATTTTAGCCCAATTATACACAGTCACCTTTTCCAACTTTCTTTGCAAGACGCAGCTTTTAATGAGTGGCGTAGATTGGGTATGAAATATTTTAAAGACCTTTTTATTGACAACAATTTTGAACAATTGGTTGTAAAATTTAATTTATCTAAAGTTCATCTTTTTAGATATTTACAAATGAGGTATTTTGTTCAATCCCAAATTCCTAATTTTCCTGGATTTCCCGAGGTGAATATTCTTGATACATTTTTTGAACAACATCCTTATAAAGCCTTAATATCTCTTAATTACGACAATAGTGGCTAATTTAAGACAAGCCTTGTTAATTAAAATTAAGAACACTGGAGCAAGATTTGGACGTCTTAATGTCCAAAGAGGTGTGGAATGTTATTCTTACACTGATTAACACGACATTATTTTGTGCACAGAATAGTCTGCTCCAATTTAATGGGGTTCATAGAGCATTTCTGTTTAAAATTAAACTCTCTTGTTTTTATCTGGACAAATGTAAAACAGGTGATGTGACAAATGTAAAACAGGTGATGCCTCTTTAATTCACATCTTCTGGACCTACACCAGTTTAGAAAAAAATTGAAAGGAGGTTTTTCCAAACTCGGTTATTTTTAAATTAAAATTGGAACCTAACCCTTTAATAGCTCTTTCTGGAATACTTTCTGATGATGTTAAGACTCACTTCAATTCAATGTCACATTTTATCCTTTTCCTTGTTAACGGCCAGATGTGGAATTTTGATGAAATGGAAAGACAATATTTCACCTCCACAAGCACAATGGCTCAGGGATATTATGTCTTGTTTAAACTTGGCAAAAATGAGATATGGTGTTGTTGATTCACATACTAAATTTCAAATGGTAAGTGGCTCGTTTATGGACGACTATCATCAATTTGAGTTGGCGTGGATTTGCAATTTTGGCACCGTGCTGTCTCCAGGATTATGACGCCTAAATTTTTTAATGTCAACCTTCAACCTTGCTGAGGGGAAAGGGTTAGAATTTATCCTTTTTTCTTTTTTGTTCGATTATACCATTACATTTGTGTTATTCTTCTGAATTTCTACATATGATCATTATTCTAACTTTTTTTTTACTAGTTCTGTGCAACATATTGTAATTGTATTGTTCATTTTTTATTGGTTAAATATCAATAAAAATATTTTATAAAGGGGAAAAAAGGAAAGGATTTGCTCAGTCATCCAACTTGACCCACCAGCAGATTCACGCTGGGGGCAATGTTTAAATCTGTCCTATGTTCAGCATTTTAGTGTGTTTAGATTTTTTTTAATTAAATTTCCACTGCTGTTTGTAAGGAGTTTGTATGTTCTCCCCATGACATGTTTGGGTTTCCTCCCACTCTCCAATAACGTACATGGATTGTAGGTTAATTGGGTGTATTTGGGCAGCACAGACTCGTGGGCTGGAAGGGCCTGTTATCGTGCTGTATGTTTATATTAAAAGGTTGGCCACCCCTGGTGGAGAACATTATTGTACTTTACAACAGTATATCGACAGGATGCAGAGTTGGGTGGAAAAGTGACAGATGGAGTTCAATCCAGATCAGTGTGAGGTGATGCATTTGGGAAGGTCGAGAACATGGTTAATGGTAGGATTCTGAACAGTTTGGAAGAGCAGTGGGACTTTGGGGTCCAAATCCATACATCACTCAAGGTTGCTGCACAGTTAAGAAGGATTATGGTATGTTGGTCTTCGTTAGTCAGGGGATTGAGTTCAAGGATCGTGAGGTAATGTTGCAGCTCTCGAAAATTCTGTTTAGACCACACTTGGAATATTGTCTTCAGTTCTCATCGTCTCATTACAAGAAAGATGTGGAAGCTCTGGAGAGGGTGCAGAGTAGATTTTCCAGGATGTTGCCTGGATTGGAGAACATTTCTTTAGAGGCAAGGTTGCCAGAGCCAGGGCTTTTGTTGATGGATCAGAGAGGGATGAGAGGTGTCTTAATAGAGGTCTACAAGATTATAAGAGGCAGAGTTGGGGTGGACAGACAGCACCATTTTTGTGGGGTGAGACTCGCAAACACCAGAGGACAACTGTACAAGGTGAGGGGAGGAATATTCAGGGGAGATGTCAGGGGTGTTTTCTTTTTAAAAACAGAGTGGTGGGGGTCTGGAATTCATTGCCAGGGGTGGTCCAATAGGGACATTTAAACAACTTTTAGACAGAGACGTGAATGCAAAGAAAATAGAGGGTTATGGGTGTGAAGTAAGGAAGATTTTGTTTGTTCAGGTTTCTGTAGGTCAGCATCAAGGGGTGAAGGGCCTGTGGTGGGGAGGATGTCGAGTACAAAGATGGGACCCCCTGATACATCCGCTGGCATGACGGTACTTAGGATGTTGTCCGCAGTTCCAGTTCCCCAGCTTTAGGAAGAACATCAATAAGTTGAAGGGGGGCAGTGGAGATTCTGGGACTGGAGGGCTCAAGTTGCAGGGAGACGTGGAATAGTCTAGGTCCCATCTTGGCCTGTGACTCCAAATCCAGCAAGGCCTTGGATGGTTCCTCCTCCCCCAACTTCTTTCACCACGTTTGAAAGTGCACCCATTACACCCTCGAATAGCGCCTGGTGGCTGAACAACCTCATGCACTAGTGTAGTGATTTCCATTCACCAGCACGGTTGGTGTTGCGGTTAGTACAACACCTTTGCAGAATCAGTGATCGGAACAGGGTTCGAATCCCGCACTGTCTATAAGGAGTTTGTACATTCTCCCCATGTCTGTGGGTTTTCCCTGGGGGCTCTGGTTTCCTCCAACCATTCAAAACATACTGGGCATGTAGCTAAATTGGGAGGCACGGACTAGTGGGCCGAAATGGCCTGTTACTGTGCTGTATGTCGAAAACAATAATAATCCCCAGCCACGAGGCTCCTCGATCTCAGTCCGAAGTGGCTACCCTGAGACCAGGCTCCCTGGTTCTTCACTCTGACCTTCAATGAGGAGATCAGTCCCACCCCCACCACCTGGCTCTTTCACAATGAGCCTTGGTCGCATTTCCCTCCGAACATTGAATACATCCAGTTTTCCCCATGAAGCTTCCTGTTGCCATTAAAAATTGCAGAATACAGCAGGTAATTGGGAAGGGTGATGGATTCCTCAACCTTAGTGATAAGGAGTCGGGGATAAAAGTAGCACAGTCTTAACTGAACCGTATCACTTGTGAGACCACACCTGGAGTAATGAGAATAATACTGCTCCGTGAAAACATGGACACCACAGCGCAGAAAAGACCCTTCGGCCCATCTAGAGCATGCCACACTATTCCGATTGTCCTATCAACCTGCACCCAGCCCATAGCCCTACATACCCCTCCCATTCCTCTACCCATCTAAATTTCTCTTCAATGTTTAAATTCATCCAGTATTCACCACTTCAACTGCCAGCTCATTCCACACTCCCACTGCACTCTACTTATCACCCTAAACCCATGTCCTGTCTCACCTAACCTCTGCTTGCAGTTGTCCCATCATTATACCCCTCATAATTTTATACTGCCAACTCTCTCCTCATTCTCTAATGCTCCAGGGAATAAGGTTCCAACCAATTCAACCTTTCCCCATAACTCGACTCTTCAAGACCCAACAACTTCCTTGTAAATTTTCTCTTGAAATTGTATTCACATCTTGATTGTGTTCATATGTGAGGAAAAGTCTATTCTTATCACAGGCCATTCACACAAGGATCAGAAGTGATCCTGGGTACGGAAGGTTTGCCCTCAGGGTAAAGGTTAAAGAGTTTGTCATGTCACTTATTGAAGTTGAGAAGAATGTTGAGATTAGTAACAAGCTGAGCGGATGTTTCCTTTAACTCAGGGGTGGCCAAACTTGCTTAACGCAAAAGCCACAATACGATAAACTTCATATGTTTGAGAGCCGCAACAATCACACAAGCCACGCCCACTAAAACTGCCATCGTGAGCAGTGGCTCGAACCATTCCTGTCACAGTTAACTGTATGTGCTGTTGTATAGGACAACCCGGAACATCCACCCAAAATGTTGGTTTTGAACGAAACCCTTTGTATAAGGTGGCCCCTCCAAAATCTGGCATTTACTGCTGAGCAGTGAATGTTGTTAAAAGCAAATCACAATATTTTAATAAATTATCTTTTAAAACAGTGGTTTTCAAATGTTTTCTTTCCACTCACACCCCACCTTAAGTATTCCCTGTGCTCTGTGATTAATAAGGGATTACATAAGGTAGGATGTGAGTGGAAAGAAAACATTTGAAAACCGCTGTTTTGATATGTCCCGAATTGACTCGATATGTGCAAGCAAATGGGCCAATGACAATTTTTCTCAAGCAAAATATTTCAGTAACAACTGGGTCTAGAACAGTGATTCGCAACATCTCCCCAGTCCCCACACTCTCACCTGCAGATTCTCACCCTCCTCTAATTCCCTCTTTTCTCTCCCCTTTATCTCTTCCAATGTCTCTCAGCACTCTACCCCTCACCCTCTGTCTCACTGCCCCTCACTCTCCCCTCCTGTCTCCCCTCCTGTCTCCCCTCCTGTCTCCCCTCCTGTCTCCCCTCCTGTCTCCCCTCCTGTCTCCCCTCCTGTCTCCCCTCCTGTCTCCCCTCCTGTCTCCCCTCCTGTCTCCCCTCCTGTCTCCCCTCCTGTCTCCCCTCCTGTCTCCCCTCCTGTCTCCCCTCCTGTCTCCCCTCTACCACCCCACCACTCTCCGCCAACTCTATCCCCTCTTCTCTCTCCTGCCACTCTCCCTGTCCATCCACATTCCCTGTCTCACCCCTCTCCACACCCATCTCTCCCCCCTCCCTTCCCATTCACACTCCCTTCCCATTCACACTCCCTTCCCATTCACACTCCCTTCCCATTCACACTCCCTTCCCATTCACACTCCCTTCCCATTCACACTCCCTTCCCATTCACACTCCCTTCCCATTCACACTCCCTTCCCATTCACACTCCCTTCCCATTCACACTCCCTTCCCATTCACACTCCCTTCCCATTCACACTCCCTTCCCATTCACACTCCCTTCCCATTCACACTCCCTTCCCATTCACACTCCCTTCCCATTCACACTCCCTTCCCATTCACACTCCCCTCCCATTCACACTCCCTTCCCATTCACACTCCCTTTTCTCTCATCCCATCTCTCCTGTTTCACCCACCTCTCCTGTTTCACCCACCTCTCCTGTTTCACCCACCTCTCCTGTTTCACCCACCTCTCCCTGTCCTCTCATCCTCTACCACTATTCTCTTTCCACCTTATCACCCTCTAACACCACTTCCACCTCTCTCTCCCCTTCTCCCTACCATCTCTCTCTTTCCCCACTCTCTCCCCTTTTCATGCCCATCTCCATCCCTCTCCCTGCCCTAAAGCTCCCCATCTTCTCTCCCCCTCTTCTCTCTTGTCCTTCCCTCCCTCCTCTCGACACCTCTTCACATCCTCTCTCCTTCCCCCTCCCCCACCATTCTCTCTGTTTCGAACAAACAAGCTCTTGCTAGAACTTGCACAGGAACAGCACTGAAAGATACACCAGTCAGCGGTAAATTCAAAATAATAGTTTTTAAATCAACTATTGATCACATAACAGTTCTCACTTAACTCTAAGCTTAAACCCCGCTATGCGTGAATATAAATGTATAAAGTCCAAACTATTTCAGTTTAAACTTGAGTCTAAAAAGTTATTTTTAAGGCCCAGTATTTTAAAGTCATGTTTAACTTGAAGGTCTGATAAATTGTCCTTCAGAAGTGATTACAAAACATTGTTCTTTTAAAATTGTTGCTTAAAACCAGTAACGAAATACTTGTTAAGACTTATTCAGTCCCAAGACTGTTCAAACTCACAAATCTTGGTGAGCTGCTTTTCCCAGGAAGAGATTTCTTCTTAAACTCTCACACTGGTGATCTTCAGCTCCCTGTGTTCTGCAGTTTCTTTCCACGATGAGGTTGCAAGCTTTATTTTCAAAAGAGCAGTCAAGAAGTGGTTGCTCTGTGTCTCCTTTTGTGAGCAGTCACATAACAGCATCTATTCCAGATACTGTAGTTCAACCCTTTCTTTCACAAGAGTGTAACATCGGTGTGGCCACAAGGACTCTCCTGAACTGTTTCAAAAATGTCTGAATTTGATAATATACTTCTCCAATTCATGTGACATTTACATCATCAATGAGGCCAGTCTCAATTCCTGGGAAGCATGTGACCATTTACTGGAATCCATTAGCAACAGTTTCTTGGAAATCATGTGACCTTCATAGCTCTGGCTTGTCTACAATATTCTGAAAGATGATCTCACTTCTAAGTGTACTGTATGGGCGTATGTGACTCTGTTCCAACCCCAGTACATTATTACTATTAACACAGATCCATTACACCTGTCTCTCTCCACCTCTTTTTCTCCTTTCTCTCCCTCTTACACTCTCTCCCCTCCCTTCTCTGTCCCTTCCTCTCCCCTCACACCCACTTTCTCTCCCTCGCCCATCTCTCTCTCCAACTTTTATCCCCCTCTCTCCTATACTCTCTCCCCTCACCCTCCCTTCCTCTCCCTCCTAACAAAGAAAACAGATAAATAAATAATTATATATATAGAAACCAACTCATCTACTGAAAAAAAATAATTTTAAAAATGAACTGAGCAGTCTATTGCTCTACAGATAACATAAACAGCAAGAATTATATTACATCTGGAAAGGAAGAGTTAATTCATAGAGAAACACCAGTTCTATCCTATGAAAGTCATCAATAAATGGTTTTCATGTTTCTTCAAACTTCAAACTTTTTTTCTAGATTTAAGAAAGACATAAATTTAGAAAGACATTGAAATAATGTAGTTTTATTCATGATTCCTCATTTTGCTTATTACATTTAAGATGGGACATGGAACACGCATGTCCAAACTTAAATGATCTCGTTTTCATGCAGATGTTGACCCACAATGTGAAAAGTGCCACATTTTTTTTGAAGCCTCATTTGATTCATAGGTTTTGGGAGAGTCCCAAATTTGGATATGGAAGATTTTGGAAGAATATCTTTTAATCATTATCAACGATTTTTAAGATTAAAATAGTAGCAGGCCTTTTAAATGCTCTGTTTGGTTTTTCCTCGCAAACCGGATAGACTTTTGTCAGAATCTCAAGGATAAGTTTGAGCCGTTAGCACGTTGATAGCCAGACGAGCAGTTTTAATGAAATGGAAAGATGAACTCTCACTGACTCATGCACACGGGTGACATGATGTAATGACATATTTAAGCTTAGAGAAAATTAGATGCAATATTAAAGAGAGAATGATCCCATTTGAAAAGATATGGGGCCCATTAATAGATTGGCAGTTTGAGGTCATTCGGATGCTCAAGTGACGAGCTGTCACGGCTGCTACCTGATCCATTTCCAGGTTTTTTTTGCTCCTATTAAGTGACCTTGATTAGAAGAAGGGGTTAGATTAATATTTCCTTTTTTGGAATCGTTGATCATATGTGGTTTAACTATGATTGTCCTAGATCATAAAAATTACGTAGATATTAAACCAATGTGAGAAGCGTGCCTTCACAGATTTCACTCGAGACAAAAATTGAGAACAAAGAACATTCATTTTACAACAATGCAAAGTTGGGTGCTTCCCCTTACCCTGGGAATACACACAGATACTGGGGCTTACCCAACTTTTTATACATTCCATTTCAGTACAGAAGTACCTTCCCCCTTAACATTCTTCTGCCTCCTGGATTGATTTAGCATTAGGTAATTCTGCCGACTGTGTATTCTAACTTCTTATCAGTTTATGTGCCTTTCTGCAAACTTGTTTACAAGGAAGTGTCATGTCTTTGTTCTTACTCATTAATCAACCCCCAGGACTTGCTAAATCTATCTACTTGCTATCCTGTTTTTGAAGACCCCTATTTTATTGTACTTGCTTAACCCTTATTTAACCCATCATAATTCATTCTTACTTAGCACTTGTTTCACTCCTCACATTCCATTCTTACTTCACCCTTATTTAACCCATCATAATTCATTCTTACTTAGCACTTGTTTCACTCCTCACATTCTATTATCCCTTACACCAAGGTATGACAAATGTTGGTATAATGTATCTTAAGTGGTTTATATTCATAATTATTGTTACAAATTATGACAAATTAACTATTATGGATGTAAATTGTTGCATTTATATTAATTATGTATATTAGGATATTCCTTTAGTAGAACATGTTTATAGTGTTACTAGTCCAGAGGACCCCGAAACCAAGCAACAATGGATATTCAACATGCGAGGGTTACTTAAACAAAAGTTGCTTTTAATTATCTTTAAACATGAAAATAGAATCAAACTTTAACATCCCTATTGACTTACTTAACCCCCTTCTAATTTTAAGTGCAGGTGTGTGTAATGTGTGTGTTAGTTCAGCAAAGTTCTTTGGTTCACAGTCCATTTTTAATGGTTGCAGGCAATTCTTGTTCTGTGCACAGAAATTAACATTAATAAAGTTCACCAGGCTTTGGTGCTTAACGGGTAAATGGTTACCACTCACAAGGGTTCTTTTTGGTTCACAGAGAGTTTTTCTTGTTCCAAGGCATCCACAGAGTTCCTTTCTGTTCCTCTTATTCCAAGGTAAATACCGACCGGACAGCCCTTTGACCAGGCCATCTTCCAAAGCTCACCAGCTTGTCCCTCTGGAATCGATGTCTGTGTCTCTCCTCTCTCACTCCCTCCAACTCTGAGCAAAGCCCGCTTTTTTTCTGCTCTCTGCCTGCAAAGATCATATGACCTTCCAGACAGTTTTCCAGACAAAGCTGCTACTGCCTGTTGTAAATTATGTTGCCTTTTGCAAATAACAGTCCATCATGAGTGGGAGCACTCTTACAAAAGCTCCTGCAAAAAATCTGTTTTAAAGTGTTTGTGTGGGACCTGCTCTAACAAACCTTTCCCAATTTATCTCAAACACCTTTATAAGCTCTGTCACAATATTATTATTAAGTTAAACATAATAAAAATATTTTAAAAATAAATAATAAGAGAATCAGAGTCTTTCCATTTAAGTGAAATGGCTCTTTTAGAAAAAGGTACAACTCGATAAGCAGAAGGTAGTCAACAACTTACATCTGTAATTTCAAAAAGAGCAGTTAAGGGGTTGGGTTGTAATTGAATAACCAGCATCATTGAGAGAGTTTTAAAATATATTTCCAAAATTTTTCTAACACAGGACATGACCAAACATGAGTCAATGAAGCCACATCAATATTGCATCGATCACAAGTAGAGCTCGTATAAGGAAAGATCACATAATTGTACAAGACAAAGGAAGAGAATCAGACCACTAGGCCCATCGAGTCTGTTCCATAAATCTACACTAAGCTACTCTACACTAGTTCCAATTTCCAGCCTTTTCCCCATATCCCTTGATGCCCTCACTAATGAGGTACATGTCTATTTCTTGTTTAAATACTTCCAGTGATTTCGCTTCCACTGCTGTATACAGCAGTGAGTTCCACAGATCCATGACCCTCTGGCGAAAGAAGTTCTTCCTAATCTCTGTTTTATATGGATAACCTCTAATTTTCAGACCATGACTCCTTGTCCCCGATTCACCCACCAAGGGAAACATCTTACCCGCATCCACCCTATCTAAACCTTTCAAAATACAAAATGCCACTATGAGATCTCCTCTCGTTCTCCCTTACTCTAATGAATACAACCCAAGAGCTTCCAAACGCTCCTCGTACATTAGCCCTTACATTCCGGGAATCATCCTAGTAAATCCTCTCCAACAATATCACATCCTTTCTAAGATACTCCAAATGAGGTCTCACCAGTGCCCCACAGAGCCTCATCAACATGTCTTTACTCTTGTATACTATTCCTCTTGAAATGAATGCCAACATAGCATTCGGTTTCTTCACTACCAATTTCACCTGGTCATTAACTTTTAGGTTTTCCTGCACGAGGACACCCAGATCCCCTTGCACATCTGAGATCTGAATTTTCACCCCATCCAAATAGTATTTTGCCTGTTTATTTCCACTGCCAAAATATACAACTGTACATTTCTCTATGTTAAATCTCATTTGCCATAATTTTGTCCAGTCTCCTAATCTGTCTATATGCTTCTGCAACTTTATGGTTTCTACTACACTTCCTGCTCCGCCACCTATCTTGGTGTCATTCTCAAATGTGGCCACAAAACCATTCATACAATCCAAATCATTAATATAAATTGTAAACAGCAGCGGCCCCAATACTGACCCCTGCAGAACACCACTAGTTACAGGCAGCCATCCAGAACGGGAACCCTTAATTTCAACCCTTTGGTTCCTGCCTATCATCCATTTTTCTACCCATTTTAATAACGTCCCTGTAATTCCATGGGGCCTCATCTTATTTAGTAGCCCAATAAGCGGCACCTTATCGAAAGCCTTTTGAAAATCTAAATAGATAACATCCACAGCCTCTCCTTTGTCTATCCTACTTGAGATTTAAAAAAAAACTAATAGGTTGATCAGGCAGGATCTACCCTTTAAAAAACCATGCTGACTTGGACCTATCCTGTCATGCTTTTAGTTTCCTTTTTTCTGTCTTCCACCTTTCTTAAACAGGGGAACCATATTTGTGACCTTCAAATCCTCTGGAATCTCTCCAGACTCTATCAATTTCTGGAAGATCATCGCCAATGGATCTACAATCTCTAAAGCCACCTCTTTCAAAACCCATGGATGTACCTCATCCGGCCTGGGAGATGTGAGCTAGTTTAGACAGATAAGCTCTGTGAACTATTTTAAACTGTATTAAAGAAATTCTTCCCCATATTTCAGGAGATAATATTAGTTGAAGTTCCAATTCCCATGTTTGTTGAAGCTTATCCTTGAGGACTGATTTCAAATTTAATATGTACCAATTAAATCCTTCTGAAAGGGGTTTAACCAGAATAAAGAGTCAAGTGTAGTAATGTTAAGTAATCAGACATTACCGTATTCAGGAAATTTCTAATCAATAGATAACTAAAAAAATGTGTATGGTAAATTATATTTGGTAGAAAGTTGTTCAAAATACATCAAACCACCATCAGGAAATAAATCTACAAAGAGACAATTCCTTTAATCTTCCAAATAAGGAATAATTAAGATATATAATATTAGCCAAGGCAAATTTTTTTAGTCCAAAAAAACTTTGAAATCGAAACCAAACATGTCATGAATATTTAATAATTGGATTAGAATTATACTTTCTGATTGGTCATGTTGGTCCTAAAAAAGAAGCTAAGGAATAATTCTGGACAGATTTCAGTTCCAAATCTACCCAGAGTGGATGATCAAATTTATTAAAGTAACAAATCCATAAAATCACACAGCAAATATTAACTGTCCAATTATAAAAACTCAAAATCCGTAAGGTTTTCCACCATCCTTCTTCAGTTTCTGGAAGGGAAGCTTATTCAATCTGCCCCCCCCCTCCCTTACCTTTCCAAATACAAGATGAAATCTTAGAATCAAGATTATCAAATAAGATTTTGGAACAAAAATTGGGACAGCTTGAAATAGGTATAAAAATCTAGCAGCATTAATACAACCAACCAACGACAAAGTCAATGGGAACCATCCAGTAAAAATTGTTTCACAAAATCTAATACAGGAGAAAATTTTAACTTAAACAAATCTTTACATTTCCTCGTGATTTTAACCCCGAAATAAATAAAATACACATTAACAATCTTAAATGGCATACTATCATAAATAGAATCATGGGAGTTTAGTGGGAATAATTCTCTCCCCAACCCCTCCCCCACCCCCCATGCCCATCTCTCCCTCCCACCCACCCCTCTCTGAGGGGGGTCTCTCCCTTCAGACTCTCTCCGTATCTCCCCCCCAACCCCTCATGCCCATCTCTCCCACCCACCCCTCTCTGAGGGGGGTCTCTCCCTTCAGACTCTCTCCGTATCTCCCACCCACCCCTCTCTGAGGGGGGTCTCTCCCTTCAGACTCTCTCCGTATCTCCCACCCACCCCTCTCTGAGGGGGGTCTCTCCCTTCAGACTCTCTCCGTATCTCCCCCCCACCACCTCTTACCCCTACCCGTCTCCCCCTTCGCCCTCTCTCCCCTGCCCACACCCCCTCCCCTTTCTATCCCCTTCTCTCTGCCCCTCTCACCCCCTCATTCCTCACTCTCTAACCACTCCCCTGTTCTCCCCCTCGCTCTCTTCCACGCACTCTCACCCCCACCACCTCTCCCCCCACCCCTCTCTCTGCTCCTCCCCTCTCCCTTGTCTTTCTCCCCCTACCCAGCACCTCTGGCCCTCCCTCTCCTCCCCCAACCTCTCTCGCATCCACCCGTCTCCCCTCCCCCTTCTCTGCTCTTCCTCCTCTCTCGCTCTCCGTTCTGCTTCGACTGTGTCAAATAAACAGCAACAGTTTCAATAATCGCCCATCTCTGCTCTTTTCTGTAGACGTGCCGCTGAAAGGCAGGAAGAGCTGGGAAGATAAACCTAGGACTGCACTGCATTTCCAAACCGGCTCACTTGCTGCCTGCCCTGCAGCACCTTTTACCGAGTTGCTCTATTTCGTTGCAACTGATTCTCTTGGCATTTTAATGACGCCACGTTGATGAAGCGACCCTGTTCACAATGGTCGGACCGATCTGACCTGATTGGCTCGAGTCGAGAAAATAAAGGCTGTTCAGATTATTGCGGCGAATAATGAAGTAATGGTAACGCACCTCCCGGAATAACCGGTCGGCAAACTTGCCCCGATTATGATGAGCTGCGTCTCTTTTCGCCGAGTCGGTATCGTGTCTTGTTCAGCTCCACGGTGAACCTATTCGGTGCAAACAACTTTTCACCGCCGAGTCTACCAGCTCTGCAGAAACCGGCGGCCGGCTCACGGCGGGAGCAATGGCCGTCCTCGTTACCCAGAACCCCACCCCGCGCAGCCGGAACCGCTCTGCCAACGTCAGCGCCAGGTGAACGGCCGAGCGGTTCCGGTAGCGCGGGGGGATTATGGGTAACGAGGACGGCCATTGCTCCCGTCGTGAGTTACCGGTGCGTCCCGATCCAATAAACCGCGGTTGCTCGCCCCCTCCCCCCCCCCCCTCTCCTGCTGCTGCTGCTGCCCGGGGTTAGACGGAGATGCAACATATCCATAACCCGATTAAAAGTTCGCGATTTTACTCAGGGTTATTAACCCTGTGGTTTATCACAGCCGCTGCACAAGGATGAGATCGGATTTTTTTTTCGTTCATAAATCACATAAACAGGGGTCTTTAACATGGGGGCCCGCACCAAATGGTACGACTTGAATCCGGCCCTGCCCTCTCCCCGCCCCTCTCACACCCCTCTCTCCATCCCCTTCCTACTCGTTCCCCACCATCTCTCCACACCCCTCCCATCTCCCCTCACTCTCCCCCTCAACATACCCCTCTCTCCACTCCCCACCTTCTCCCCTTCTCAACACCCCTCTCTCCCCACCCTCTTCTACATCCCTCCCATCTCCCCTCACTCTCCCCTCTCTTACCCACTCTCTCCATTTCTTCCCCACTCTCCTCTCCCTCAGCCTTCTTTCACCCCCTCTCTCCACCCCTCTCATTCCCCAACCCCTTCTCTCTCTCCACTCTCCCACCCACTCTCTTCCCTCTCTTACACCTCCTCTCTGACTATACCCTCTCCTTCCTCCACTTTCCCCATTTCTCACTCCTTCTCCCTCCACCCCACTTTCACCCCACCCTCTATCCCCTCTTTACACCCCTTCTCTCTCCCTCTCCCTGTCTCTCTCTCCCTCACTCTTTCCACTTTTCCCCACTCTCTTCCCCTCCCCTTTCTCTCTCCCACCTCTCCCTTCCTTTCTCTCTACCTATTCTGCCCCCTCTTTATCACCCATATTTTCCTCCTCTCCTTTTTCATCCTTCCCTCCCCTTTACCCCCACTCTTTCCATTTTTGCCACACCTCTCTCCCTCATTCCCTCTCTACCTCTGCATCACCCACACTTTCCTCCATCTCCACCCTCTGTCTCCCTACCCTCTGTCTCCCACAAACTCTGTCCCCCTCCCTGTCTCATACCCTCATTTCTCACTTCCCCTTCACACTCTTCCCCTTCTTTCATCCCTACCTCTCCATCTCTACTACCCCTCTCCCCTCTCCATTTCCATTCTCACCTCCTCCCCTCTCACTCACGCACTGTCTCTCCACTTCTCTCCCCAATCTCACACCCATCCCAATTATTCCCTCCCTCTCTGTACACCCTCCTTTCTCTGTCTCTCCCCTTTCCCCTCCCCTCTTCTCACTACCCCATCACTTTCCTCCATCGCTCGACCCTCTTTCCCCTCTCTACTACCTCCCTCGCTCACCCCCTCATTGACTCTTTTACCCCCTCACTCACCCCCTCCCTCTCATTGTCTCTCTCCCTCTCTCTCCTTTCTCTCCCTCTTGCCTCCCCTCATTCCTTCCTCTCTCCCACTGCCCCTTCTCTCCTTTCTCCCTCTCTCTCACTTCTCTCTCATCTCCTTTCTCGCAAGCCCTCTCTTCACCCTCTCTCTCCCTCTGCTCTCACCCTACACACCCCCTCTCTTACTCTTGTCTCCCTGCACCCTCTCTCTCACACCCCTCTCTCTCCCATCACTCCACTCTCTCTCCCCTCACAAATTTCAGATTTATTGACAGTACATACATGACATCACATACAACCCTGAGATTCCTTTTTCCTGCAGGCAAAGCAGAATTATCACTAATTTGTAATGCAAAAAATAAACTGCACACAGCATGAACATGTATAAAAACAAAGGACTGTAAGTGAGTAGTGAATGTAAACAAACTGATTCAGAGAAAACAAAAAAAGAAAATCAATAAGTGCACAAGTAAGAGTCCTTAAATGAGTCCCTGATGGTTTGCCGTAGAGGAGTCTGATGGTGGAGGTGTAGCAGCTGTTCCTGAACCTGGTGGTGCAAGTCTTGTGGCACCGATACCTCTTTCCTGATTGCAGCCGCGAGAACAGAGTGTGTGCAGGGTAGGGAGTGGGACTGATATATGACTGTGGGAAGAAATTGGGGTCAGTGTGGGGACTGATACAGGGCTGTGGGGACAGAGTGGGGCAGTGAGATCAGTGTGGGGACTGATACAGGCTGTGGGATCAGTGTGGGACTGATACAGGGCAGTGGGAAGAGACTGGGTGTAGTGAGCTGGGAGTCACAGACAACTGACAATTGGTCCCACCTCCCAGCTCCTCCCCTGGTGGCCCATAAAAAACCCTGGTTTCCCGCCTAAACCCAGAACCCCTCTGAAACCTTTTCATGAACCCTACCTGTGTTGTAAGCTAATAAAAGTGTTAGCTCTCCCTCCAATCGAGTGTGAACTTTTATCTACGCTACAATTTTATTAGCTTAACAAACAAGGATGGAGACATTGCTCAAGCCCAGTTTGCTGCTAATAAACTTTGAGGAGTTTGCATATTGGCTCGACTGCTTCCAGGCCTACTTGAATGTGACCAGGAACATCTTCCATACGGATGAGCTCTGGAGGATGGCACTCATCTCAAGGTTAGAGACGAAGCGGTACATAGTTGCCCGAGACTGCCCAATGTATGAGGCTACTGTTGAGGCACTGTAGGCCCACTACATGAAGGCCCCAAACGAGATCTTAGTGAGGCACTGGCTCGCCCTACGCTGCCAACTCCCCGGAGAGTCAATAACGACTAACTGCTGGATCTGCAGAAGTTGGCTAAGAAGTGGAGGTATGAGGCCGCTTCAGGCCATGTCGGGAAGATGAACAGATTCAGGACACCCTCGTTGCAGGGGTCCACTCGAGGTATGTGAGGAAGCGACTGCTCGAGTCAGGAAAGAAGGGCCTCGCTAGCCACGTCGAGCTGGCCAAATCACTGGAACAGGCCAGTCTCGAGAACGACGACCTTGAGGTCAGCAAACTCGCACTCTCTGTCTCAGGGGTGCTTTTTCTGCATGATGGAGAGAGTGCCCACTGCCTGGCCAAAGACTCAACATCCTCCAGCTGTGGGAAGAAGGGACATTGGGCAAGAGTCAGCCACATGAAGGGAGGTCCAGGGAAGACCATGGCCTGTACTGCTCCTGGATCAAATTCCAGCATCAAGCCGTCTGTGCCAGACTCGTCTGAGATTGCCTGCTGCGCAACCCACTGCCTACGGAAACAGCTCAAAAAGGCGGCCCAATTTCAAATTCGGCGCCATCATTTTCAGATGAGGAAGGGGACTGTCATCTTGCCGTGCCATGAGGTTGGCACCACCTTACCTTCATAAGTCGACTCAGGACAGAGGGGGCCACTCGAGGGAAGAACATGGCTTCTCTGGCAACCTGGCATCACTGGTCTTCGACCAGAATGAACCTCACCAGCTCAGCAACTCGATGGTGATGGGCCATGTCAGTTTCTTGCCGATGATCAGCAGTTTCAAATCCTTAGTTACACAATATTTGATCATATTTCTGTTTAAACAATCAAGTATCCATTATACACAAAATACAGATTTCAAGCATACAGAGTTTAAACATTCAATTTATCATTTCCCCCTTTTGTCATTTAAGACAACTACAGCCATAATCGAAAGGTTGCTTTAGACAGAAGAAAAAGATAGTGAAGCAAAAACACGATGAAAATCATAACAAAAATTATGTTTTTTCAGATGATAACCTCTTTCTTTCAGGTCACCACAGAGTTCCTTTTTGTTTCTCTTATTTCAAGTGAAACTTTGGGCAGCCAGTCCTCTCCTCTTGTATGGACCACAAGGGCTTTGACCAGGCTGAACTAAGCACTCACAACCCATGGGAGTTTTCCACAAGCTTTCCAGCTTGTCCTGCTCCAGTCCCAGCTGTTGCTGATGACTGTAAAAACTGCAGAATTTAATTCTCACTCCAAGAGAAAAGCCTGTTTCTCTCTCTCTCTCTCTCTCTCTCTCTCTCTCTGCTTGCAAAACCACATGACCCTATTAGAGCAGTAACCTCCACTCAGACTGATTGTAGCTCCGATCTGTTGCTTTTCAAAACAACAATCCATTAGTGAAGTCCCTTGGGCATTTCCCAAAGCTTTTGCAAAGACATTCGGAGCCAGGGGGTTGTCTGGCTTGAGCAGAGCTCCAGTAGTTTAAATGAGATCTGTTTTGAAGTGTTTGTATGTGACCTACACTAAAAACAACCTGCCACACTTTATCTCCCCAAATCATATCTCTTCTTTGGCTTGGCTTCGCGGACGAAGATTTATGGAGGGGGTAAAAAGTCCACGTCAGCTGCAGGCTCGTTTGTGGCTGACAAGTCCGATGCAGGACAGGCAGACACGGTTGCAGTGGTTGCAGGGGAAAATTGGTTGGTTGGGGTTGGGTGTTGGGTTTTTCCTCCTTTGCCTTTTGTCAGTGAGGTGGGCTCTGTGGTCTTCTTCAAAGGAGGTTGCTGCCCGCCAAACTGTGAGGCGCCAAGATGCACGGTTTGAGGCGTTATCAGCCCACTGGCGGTGGTCAATGTGGCAGGCACCAAGAGATTTCTTTAGGCAGTCCTTGTACCTTTTCTTTGGTGCACCTCTGTCACGGTGGCCAGTGGAGAGCTCGCCGTATAACACGATCTTGGGAAGGCGATGTCCTCCATTTTGGCAAATCATATCTATATACAATATAAAACACAACATATTCTGTCACAGCTTCTACAACATCTCAGAGCATGTGCATAACATTCAACAGTATATTGAGAGTTTCACTGAGACACCAGAAGGATGGTGGCCTGTGGGGCACCCTTCTTCATTATGGCATAATTTTTGTTATGATTTTCGTCGTGTTTTTGCTTCACTATCTTTTTCTTCTGTCTAAAGCAACCTTTCGATTATGGCTGTAGTTGTCTTAAATGACAAAAGGGGGAAATGATAAATTGTATGTTTAAACTCTGTATGCTTGAAATCTGTATTTTGTGTATAATGGATATTTGATTGTTTAAACAGAAATATGATCAAATATTGTGTAACTAAGGATTTGAAACTGCTGATTTGAAAGCATAGTCTAAGACCTGGAACCATGGTGTTCTGTTTTGACAGAAGGTTCTTTATACTAAGAATGAAAATAACTTCATTTATGGTAGTGCTATCATTGTGATACTGAGAAAGGATGCACACACTGACTTCAAAAAGGTTACTCAGAGGTAAAGTAAATGCAGGTATGAAGGTCTACAAACTACTAGTAAATTGTTAGTTGATTTACAGGACTTGTTACAAGCCCAGAAGACCCCAAAACCCAGCAGCGATAGATATTCACTAAAACAAATGGTTACTTAAACAAACATTGCTTTTAATTATCTTTAAATATGAAAATAGAATCACACTTTAACTTATCACTAATTTACTTAACCTAACAACCCCCTTCTAATTCTAAATGCACGTGTATGTAATGTGTGTGTGTGTAAGTTCAGAAAAGTTCTTTGGTTCATAGTCCAATCTCACTTCTCATTCCTCCAAGTTCACTGGTTGCAGGCAATTCTTATACTGTGCACAGAATTTAACATTGATGAATTTCACCAGGCTTTGGTGCTTGAATGGTAAATGGTTACCAGGCCATCTTACAACTGGGCTTTCCATAAGCTTGCCCGCTTGATGTGTTCCAGTCCCAATTCCTTCTGCTGGCTGTAACACTGTACAAGTGATCTCTGTGAGTCTCTTTCTCTCTCTCTCTGGGAGAAAAGCCTGATTGTCTCTCTCTGCTTGCAAAACCACGCGGCCCTCTCAGAACAGTCTCTTCCAGATAATATGCGACTCCAACATTCTTTTTCATCTGTTGCATTTTGTAAACAACAATCCATTAGTGAAGTCTCTTGAGCATTCTTGCAAAAGTTCTTGAGCTAATACATCTACCATGGGGCAGAGCACCAGTATTTTAAATAAGATCTGTTTTTAGGGGTTTGTATGTGACCTTGTTCCAATTTCTCCCAAAATTCTCCCAAAAAAACTCGAATATCTCCCAAAAACCTATCTATATATATCTCTATACCCTGTCACAGACCATTGTTTAAGATTCCTCCAAGGAAAGTATTAATGGTAAATAACAAGATGTTGCAGTAAATGATGACTCTGTGAAACACTGAACCAGAAAACCTACTCTGTACAGGCTGATAAAAGCAGGCAATGCTGTTTTTACTTTGAGTGAATGCTCCAGACCACAGAGCATATGTGCTTATACTTGGCATTGTCTTTTTTCTTTGGCTTGGCTTCGTGGACGAAGATTTATGGAGGGGTAATGTCCACGTCAGCTGCAGGCTCGTTTGTGGCTGACAAGTCCGATGCGGGACAGGCAGACACGGTTGCAACGTTTGCAGAGGAAAATTGGTTGGTTGGGTTGGGTGTTGGGTGTTTCCTCCTTTGCCTTTTGTCAGTGAGGTGGGCTCTGCAGTCTTCTTCAAAGGAGTTTGCTGCCCGCCGAACTGTGAGACGCCAAGATGCACGGTTTGAGGCGATATGAGCCCACTGGCGGTGGTCAATGTGGCAGGCACCAAGAGATTTCTTTAGGCAGTCCTTGTACCTCTTCTTTGGTGCACCTCTGTCTCGGTGGCCAGTGGAGAGCTCGCCATATAACACGATCTTGGGAAGGCGATGGACCTCCATTCTGGAGACGTGACCTGCCCAGTGCAGTTGGATCTTCAGCAGCATGGATTCGATGCTGTCGGCCTCTGCCATCTCGAGTACTTCGATGTTAGGGATGAAGTCGCTCCAATGAATGTTGAGGATGGAGCGGAGACAACGCTGGTGGAAGCGTTCTAGGAACCGTAAGTGATGCCGGTAGAGGACCCATGATTCGGAGCCGAACAGGAGTGTGGGTATGACTACGGCTCTGTATACACTAATCTTTGTGAGGTTTTTCAGTTGGTTGTTTTCCAGACTCTTTTGTGTAGTCTTCCAAAGGCGCTATTTGCCTTGGCGAGTCTGTTGTCTATCTTGTTGTCGATCCTTGCATCTGATGAAATGGTGCAGCCGAGGTAGGTAAACTGGTTGACCGTTTTGAGTTTTGTGTGCCCGATGGAGATGTGGTAGTCATGGTGGAGAGCTGGCTGATGGAGGACTTCAGTTTTCTTCAGGCTGACTTCCAGGCCAAACATTTTGGCAGTTTCCGCAAAACAGGACGTCAAGCGCTGAAGAGCTGTCTCTGAATGGGCAACTAAAGCGGCATCGTCTGCAAAGAGTAGTTCACGGACAAGTTTCTCTTGTGTCTTGGTGTGAGCTTGCAGGTGACTCAGATTGAAGAGACTGCCATCCGTGCGGTACCGGATGTAAACAGCGTCTTCATTGTTGAGATCTTTCATGGCTTGTTTCAGCATCATGCTGAAGAAGATTGAAAAGAGGGTTGGTGCTAGAACGCAGCCTTGCTTCATGCATTTGTTAATGGGGAAGGGTTCAGAGAGCTCATTGCTGTATCTGACCCGAACCTGTTGGTTTTCGTGCAGTTGGATAACCATGTTGAGGAACTTTGGGGGGCATCCGAGGCGCTCTAGTATTTGCCAAAGCCCTTTCCTGCTCACGGTGTCGAAGGCTTTGGTGTGGTCAACAAAGGTGATGTAGAGTCCTTTGTTTTGTTCTCTGCACTTTTCTTGGAGCTGTCTGAGGGCCAAGAAACTTGGCATTGTAAATGGTTATCAAATGACAGATTTAAACATTGTCCCCGGTGTGAACCTACTGGTGAGTCACCAAGTTGGATGACCAAGCTAATTCTTTCCCAAATACTTCACAGATGAAGGGCAACTCACCAGAGTGAACGCACTGGTGGGTCAGCAAGTCCAATGATAGATTGAACCCCCAGCCACACTTGGTGCAAGTTGTGGACGCCTCGCAGTGTGGATCCGCCAGTGGGACATCAGGTTAGAGTAGTGGGTGAACCCCTTGTTGCACTCAGGGCAGGTGAAGGGATTCTTGCCAAATGGTAGTTCTTCAGTTTAGAGGACTGATTGAACTCCTTGCCACACTTAGGGCAGGTGAAAGACTTCTCCCTGTTGTGGATCTGCCTGAAGTCAAGAGAACTGAGTGAAGTCCTTGCCACACTCAGGGCAGGTGAAGGGCCTCTCCCTGATGTGGGTCAGCCAGTGGGTCAACGAGTCTGGTGATCGACAGAACTCCTTGCCACACTCAGGGCAAGTGTGGAGATGCCGGTGGGTTAGTATGTGCGTGGACTTTGTGAAGACCTTTAAGCACTCCGAGCAGGTGAATGCTCACTGCACGGTGTGGGCCCACTGCTGGCGCTCATTTCAGAAGGGAGAGTGACCAGGCTTTGGTTAGGATGTGCTCTCAATGCCCCAAATCATCGGTGGAAAGAACACAGTGTTTGCTCCAGATTCACCCAACTGCTTCTAGGTAAAGTCCAGCTAATGCTGAAGCACAAATTTCAGTCTGGGATGGAAAATTGTTTTTCAAGCATCAACAGTGATCGATCAATTTTAACAGGCAAATATTATTCACTCCTTCAGCCCATGTCTATCCCCATTCCGAACTTCTTCCCATTTACTCCATTGCAGTAGGTTTTTCCATTTATTTCCTCAATCCATGAGGTTCATTTAATGGCCATATAAACAGGATCGCTCTGTATATCCTTACATTTAGGGGCAAAGGGTGCCTTAAAGATTGATATCTGGCTTTTTATGTGCAATCCTGTGTCAGCTGTCCACCCCTGGGCCTGGGTGGTCCACCACACATCATTCCAATAGGGGCAGTATCTATTGAGGCACATATATTTCTTACCGCTGTCTCAGTGGTTAGAAGGGTTAGAAATGGTCCCTCCCAACTCTGCTGGTAGCTTGGCGTCCTTCCATGTCTTGACCAGAACCTAATCTCCTGGTTGTATTTGGTGGACAGAAAACTCGAGTGGAAGTGTCTGTAACCACAAACACTTTTTCCATTCACGCCCCTCCAAAAGTTAGCTTTCTCCTCATCTTCATCTGTTAAAGAACAAAATCCTACAACATATAAACTAGTTAGTATCCTTTCCGTACATTTATTCTGTCTCTTTTTCATTTCCCATATAACAGAGCCAACCAATTTGCAATTGTGTAAGTGCACCCAAGAGATTTTTCCTTCCACTTTTACTGCTGTTGGAGTGGTGAGGCGGACCAAATGAGGTCCTTCCCATTGAGGGTCCATAGAGCCTCTCACCCAATTTTTAATCATAGCAAAAGAACCAGGCTGAATAACAGTTGGTGTTTCTAAAAGCTCCAGTAGTTGGAAGGCAGCTCTCACACAAGAGGCAGCTTGCCAAATCGCACATGTCAGAGCCAGGATATAGGTAATCATATCAGAACTCATGTGATGTAAGGTAACAGGGAGGGAACAATCATTATATGGGGTGCGGAGAGGATGACCATATATTATTTCTGCAGGTGTCAACCCATGGCGGGAAGCTGGTTCCTTAAGAATGTGAAAAGGGCAACGGGGAGCATTACCACCCATGTTCCTTTTGTCTGCTCGCAGAGCTTTGCCAGTTTACTCTTAAGGGTCTGATTTGTGCGTTCCATATGTGGTGCGCTGTTAGCCAGAATCAGACATACACAAGGTAAAGACTTACCCTAAATCCACAAATCCACAAAGACTTCCACAGAGACAGGCTGCCTGTAGCTGCAGTAACTCTGAGTGAGGCTTTGGGAGGCCGGCGCATGCTTATATTCCGGAGGGTGATTGACACCCAACCGGGTGGGGCTTGATTGACAGCCGGCCAGGTGTCGTCCTGTCCCCTTACACTCCTGCAATTACAGATGTTGCCCCCTGCAGTAGGCCGGAGGTGTACCACTACACCATCATACCATCGACCTATGGGTGATAAGCACAATGTAACTGTTGTTTCATCGATGGTTAATAGCTGCAATGAAATGTGGACCATTATCTGAACTAAGGCGACAAGGAACACCAAAGTGTGGAATTAACTCCTGACAAAACACATGCACTATGGTAGAGGCCTTGTTATCCCTTGTTGGGAAGCAATTTATTATTACTAAAATATATTTATAATTCTGACATCTAGGAAACTCAATAAAATCCAGCTGCAATGTATCAAATAGTCCTCCTGACAAAGGAGTTTGACCAACCTGGCAAGGATAACCTTTACCTGTGTTAAAACGAGCGCAGGTGAGACACCTGTCGCTAATATAATCAGCAATTCTTCTGACCTCCGGATGCTACCAAGTCTGCAGAATTCGATGGCATAGTGAAGTTGACCCACAATGAGTGGCATAATGTAAAACATCAAGTACCCAGGCTGCCAGTTGATCAGTTGTACACATTTGCCCGGCTGGAGTTACCCAAAACTCAAATGCATCATCATAATAACAACCAGAACATTTCCATCGCTCAATTTCTCTATCAGAGGCCTCCCTCTGGTGGAGTCGAATCTCTTGATTGGAAGGTATAAGGCTCATTGAGGAGGACTCACATTGCACTAAATCTTTGGGGACACAATCCTGATAACCCTGCACTGCAGCTTTAGCTGCTTTATTTGCTGCCATTAAGTTTAGAAACCACATCTTTATCTTCACAAATATGTGCTGCAACTTTAAAAAAATTTGTATCTTGCGTGGTCCCTTTAAGAGTATTCCTGACTGTCTTAGTTCTGTGTTCTATAGTATTCTGCACAAACTGGCTGCGTTATCTATGTTTTCAATAACTTCTCAAAACATTTCTTCTGGGCTTCCTGCCAATTTGACTGGCTGGTAGAGTGGTATCTTATGTTTTTCTGCAGAGTCCTCTTAGGTCAACAGGTGTCCTGCCAGACTTCTATCCTCACTGAGGCTTCAGCTTAATTTTAAACTGTGCAATTGCAGACAAACATATTTTAACAAAAGTTTCTAGAATTTTCCACAGACTTTCTTTAAATCTTAAGTTCTTTGTTACAGTGGCTGGATGATTTATCATGGCTCTGGGTTCGAGCACTAACAGGATCCAAAAATACTTTGGGTGCTGCTGGCACAGAGAGGACTGTTGCTGGGGATCTGGATACAGGTGGTGGTCATTAAGGGGGTCCCCGATGAGTACTCAGGGTCCATCCTACATCCTCCCAGGGGTCACTCGTCTCTCCCTCCTTCATCAGCCTTAGGGCTTCCATTTGACTACGTAGTCTTTGTTTATCCTCTGATATGGGAGGGTTTTCCTGCCTGCCTTTCACTTTTCTTTTTCCTGATCTTTTCTTTTCTGTTCTTTTCTATGTGCACATTCTTTCTGGAGGACGTCCACAGGTTTTACTGTCCCCCCCCCTCCCCTTCTGTCAGTGGGATTCCCAGTTTTATGGCATTAGTCTGCCAACTTGCAAACTTGTCTCTCTTCTTTCTTGTGTCAGTAGGTGCCATTTCCCTATTATATTCCTAGCTTTCTCATTTGATATATGCTTCCAAATCAACTGTTGTGCCTCTTTAATTAGTTCATCATCCCATGGACCTCCTGAAGGCCACTCAATTTTACCTAATCTCTTATTCAAACCCCCCCCGCCCCAAAACTTTACGTATAGTCTTCTCACCTTCTGGATATTTCTCACACATTGTCTGTACTGCTGAACTCCGTTCATGCACTGTATCCATACCATTACCCATTAAGGTCCCTGACCTTATCCGAGCTCTCGGAACTCATATTCAACCGCCGAGTTCCCTGAACTCTTAATTCAAGTCTGACCTATCGCTGTCCATCGTTAAATTCTGTCCAGTCTCTCAGTCCCTGGCCACAGAATCACACAGAGATAGTTTGTACAGACAAGGGAAAAATGATAAAAATGATACCTACTCCACTGGCCAAATCCCTGGTCTGCACGGACTCATTCAACTTCGTTCCATCTACCAAAGATATGCAGAGCCTTTGGAATCCCACTTCTGACACAAAATGTGGATTCTGATTTGTTCCGTGGACCTAACGAATTGATGTTACCCAAACTTTCATTCTAGCCAGACTCTTTTAGTTAAGTTTCCAATTCCTTATCCTCCCCAGGGGACTTTCAGGAGGAATTTTCACAGAGGCATTCTTTGTTCTCTTATCTTGACCCGTACATGTACTTCCCTTATTTCCCATATTAGTTCTCTTATTTCTGATCCCTTCAGGATCTAGACTACCAAGGGAATACTTAAAAGTCAATTTTTTTTTTTTAACCTTGGTCCATGCACGGAGTTACCTATCTCACCGTTTATTGTACTGGTTCACCCAGATCTAGTCCAGTCCTTAGTCAGTCTATCCAAGGAACCACACTTGCAAAATACCAGGACCATTCAAACCTGGAACGGGACGCATCTTCCTGATACCCTATGAACCACGACCCTTGTGAGATGACGGGATCCTGGTCGAGTACCCAATTGTGAGAAACATTGCTCACTGATTAAATAATTTTATAGAGTCAATAGTTGAAGCAATATAATACTTTTTATTCAACGTTCTTGCAAGAGCAGGTGTCCTTCAGACGGGCACATATGGTAATACTCAACCGCTATTTTTATACATCACTTTGTTAATAACCACTCCTCCATTGGTTTAATTGGTCCTACTTCAACCTATCAAAAGCTGTTCCTCCACTGGTCTTAAAGCCCGCCTTTATTTACTTCTCCCACTACCCTTATTTTACCACCCCCTACCCTTATTTTCTTTTTATCCTAATTTGGTAAGTTGCTTTGTCTCATGTTCCCGTTCTTTTGCAATTCTCCTGGCAAGTTGGGCCTTTTCTGCAATCTCTCGCAGAAACTGATCTTCTTTTGCAATCTTGCAGACACCCTCTCCCCCACCACCACAAATCTTGCACCTGCTTCCTCTGGGCGGCTATTATTAACACTACCTATCACATTCTGCAGAAACAGCACTTTGGCTACTTTTCACAATATGACCTTGTAACATTTGTGCTACATGACCATGAAGAAGAATGTCATGCACACCAAAGCCTTGTAAAGTGAAACTGATTTATTGCTCTGGCCATTGTGCTTATATGGGCCCCTGGTGGTGACGAAGGGCCGCGTGTCATCAGAATGTCAGCCTATGATTGGCTGGCTTTCCCAATCTTTCCACTGAGCGGAGGTCACCCGGGATGACGACCGGTGTCACCCCCAGGTCCAAGCAGTCACTGTGTTCATCAGCCATTTAGCAGGACAGTCTGTGTCTCCATGTGTGGGTCACTAAATGACCCCCCCCCCCTCAGAAACAGTGACTGGGCCATTGTCCATAGATGGTCTGTCCCCGTGTTGCGGGGGAGGAGTGCAGACTGGCTCATTACAGTCCAGATATACCGGTTTCAGACGGTCGATGGAAAAGGTTTCCTTTTTACTGCCGATGTTGAGGACAAAGGTGGAACCGTTGTCTCTAATGACCTTGTAGGGCCCCTCATAGGGTCGTTGTAATGGTGGTCTGTGTGCACTCCTCCTCTTGTACACGTATTGACAATTCTTTAGGTCCTTCATGCTTGGGCAGGCCGTGTGGTGGGGTTTGCCAAGGGGCCAAGGACCCCAGCTTCTGCCGCAGGCTGTCGAGATATGCCGCGGGTCTTTCAGGCAGTTAGTGGGGGCCAGGAACTCCCTGGAGATGATAAAAGGCATGGTGTGGCAGCCCGCAATTGTGGACATTGTGGGAGCCTGCAATTGCGGAGAATGGGTCGGCACATCGTGCGGCAGTAGACCCAGACAGAGATCGCTAAAATGACTCCCAGGACAACGAATGTGGGTAGAAGCATCAGATCAACAGCCCTGGTCAAGCTGCCCAGCTAACTCAGCAGAAACAAGCTGGGGAAGAAGGGCATTCATATGCATGGATGTTCCTGCCTGCTATTGCTATTCATATGGCTGACTCAGTCAATCAGCAAATACGGCGGGAACTTGAACAGCCTTTCCAGCCCTAATAAAGGAGTAAGCTTAACCTGCCACACTTTGTGTTTCTTTGTAGCGATATGGATTCCCAGCAGGACCCAAGGCAGTTCATCCACCCAGATGGGACCCTTAAGCCGGGCCATCAAGGTGACTGAGAGATGATCCTACAGAGTTTTATAAAATCATGTGGCAAGGATAAAGTGAATGTTGTGACAGAGTATATAGAGGTGTTTGGGATATAAATTTGGACCTTTGTTAGAGCAGGTCACACTTTAAAACACAGAATTTTTGCAGGATCTTTTGCACCAGACTCATGATGGGCAGCTATTTGCAAAAGGCAACAATGTAGTAAAATGCCTGTCAGCTTTGTCTGAAAAACATTTTGCTATCTGGAAGAGCGGGTGATCTTTGCAGGCAGAAGCAGAACAAGCTTTGGTCTCAGAGTGGGAGGGAGTGAGAGAGAGGAGAGACGTAGCCATTTTCAGGTGGAATAGCTGGGAGAATGCGGCTCCAGAGCCGGCTGCGGGTGTGTGAGAAGCGACGTTCAGGTGGCAGCGCTGAAGGCACTGTTCTGGCACCTGAAAGGCCTGCAACGGGGAGAGGTGCTTTGGAGCAAACACCGGCTTCTGTCGACTGTGGCCGTAGTCCCGCCCCGCTGTCAGGGCTGGTGCGTCCAGCACAGGACTTTGGGGCAGGGGCTGCCGGTGCAGGATTTCGGGGCAGGGGCTGCCAGCACAGGACGTTGGGGCAGGGGCAGCCAGTGGGGGCTGTCAGGGCTGGGGACATCAGGGCTGGGGCAGCCGGCACCGGATTATAGGGCAGGAGCAGCCAGTGCGGGACTATACGAGGCAGGTTCCAGAGGGACAAGCTGGCAAACTTTGGAAGACTACCTGGTCAAAGGAGAGGACAGGGTGTCTGGTGTTTCCCCTGGAATAGGTGAAACAGAAAGGAACTCTGTGATGGCCTGAAAGAAAGAGGTTTTCATCTGGAGAACCCTGAAGTGTCCAAGTTTCATCAGCAAGACTGGAGTGGCTGATTAAAAGAATCAGTTGTGGATGTTCTGGAACAAGAAAACTCTCTTGGAAAACCAACAAGAACTCTCCTGACTGGTAACCATTTACCAAAGCCTCTGAACTTTATTAATGCTAACTTCTGTGCACAGTACAAGAATTGCCTGCAACCAGTGAGATTGGACTATGAACTAAAGAACTTTTCTAAACTTATATACACATTGCACACACATGCACTTAGAATTAGAGGGGGTGGTAAGTAAATCAATAAAGTTTGATTCTGTTTTCATGTTCAAAGATCATTAAAAACAACTTTTGTTGGGGAGGAGTCACGTGATGGAGTAGTGGCCAATTAGGGAATTCCAGCACTCTCTGGAAAAGTGGAAAAAAATCACACAAAACACAAAGGTACAAGAGTAAAAATTAAAATAAAGTAAAAATAAAGGTGAGAAGAAAATGGCAGCGAAGAGAGAAAAGTCGAAAACAACGGGAAGAAGAGAAGATGAAAGAACGTCGGAAGAAGAAGGTGAAGGCCTTACCTGTCCGAGGAGGCCCGCCGCGGAGAGAGAAGCCCACTCCCTCAGGTCAGTGGAAGTCCCGGGCTCGGGACTACAAAAATGGCTCGCAGAGCCGAGTAAAAGTGCGCAACCGCGCATGAAAAAAAACACACTGACGGGAGGGGGGAACAGCTGCGGAGTCGATCTCCACAGCTGAGAGAGACACCTGCAACACAGCAGCAGGTGCAGAACACAGACAATAATGACAACAAGAAAGAAGAGGGTAAAAAGAAAACAAGGAAACAACAGATGGTCAACCCAGAGGAAGAAGAAGAAGAAGAACAGAAAGAAATGGAAGAAGAAGAGAAAGGCAAGACAATGGATATATCTTTTTTTAAAGAATATATGGAATCAGTGAAAGAATGGCAATTACAAGAATTTAATGAGATAAAAAGAATTAAGAATGCAGAAGAAAAAATGAATAAAATAGAAATGGTCATATCAGAGATAGGAAAAAGAGTGGAAAATGTGGAAGAACAAGAAATAATTGTAGAAATGGAAGTAGAGGACTTAAAAGAGAAATTAGAAGAATCTAATAAAAAAGTTAAAGAGGCACATGAGCTGTTAGCTCAGAAGATAGAAATAATGGAAAACTATAATAGAAGAAATAATATAAAGATAGTGGGTCTTAAGGAAGATGAAGAAGGTAAGAATTTGAGAGAATTTATAAAAGATTGGATCCCCAGGGTCCTAGGAATACCAGAATTACAGGAAGAAATGGAAATAGAGAGGGCACATAGAACATTAGCCCCGAAACCACAACCGCAGCAAAAACCAAGATCCATTTTAGTAAAATTTTTAAGATATACAACAAGAGAAAATATATTGGAGAAAGCAATGAAGAAAATAAGAGAAGACAAAAAGCCACTGGAATACAAAGGTCAAAAATTTTTTTTCTATCCAGACATAAGTTTTGAACTCCTCAAGAAGAGGAAGGAGTTCAATACAGCAAAAATGATCTTATGGAAAAAAGGATATAAGTTTATGTTGAAGTACCCAGCGGTACTTAAAATAGTTATTCCAGGGCAACAAAACAGACTATTCTCGGATCCAGAGGAAGCACGAAAATTTGCAGAACAACTACAAAACAAGCTGAGAGATGAAGACATGTAATGAGAGTAAAAATGACCACAAACTATATGTATGTATGTATATGGTATATATATATATAAATATGTATATGGGTGTGTATGTATATATGTGTACACATGAGTGTATCCGTATTTAGAGGAGAATAGATAAGAATTAATAAGGGAATAGAGGGAATAAGGAGGGAATTAAAAGAGTGACCTTTGTTATATATGAAAATTGAAATCTTTTCCGGGGGGGGGGGGGGCTGGGTGGAGAGGAGTTACGATCACTGCAAAATCAGTTGACGCTTGCGAGTGAATTTGCAAATCCAAATGGAGAGGGAAAAGTGGTTGCCCGGCAAGGGATAAATGGCAACTCAGGAGGGGGAGGGGAGAATGGGGTTAAATAAGTTTTAAGTAGGAAAATAAGGAAAATGTTTGATGTTTTAGAAATGTTGTCTTATAAAGTGTTCAAAACAAGAAAGCAGAAATGGATAAGAAGGAAAGGTGATGATGGAGAAACAGAAAGGGAAGATAAACAAAGTATGAAATGGCTACGTTGAACTATATGACTTTAAACATTAACGGAATACATAACCAAATTAAAAGGAAGAAACTGCTAAATTTACTGAAAAAAGAAAAAATTGATATAGATTTGTGCAAGAAACACATTTAACTGAATTGGAGCACAAGAAATTAAAGAGAGATTGGGTAGGACATGTAACAGCAGTGTCGTATAATTCAAAAGCAAGAGGAGTAGCTATATTAATCAGTAAAAATATACCAATTAAAATAGAAGAGGAAATAATAGATCCAGCAGGGAGATAAGTAATGATGAAATGTAAGATATATTCGGAGTTTTGGAATCTACTCAATGTATATTCACCCAACGAAGAAGATCAAAAGTTTATGCAAGATATTTTTTTGAAGATAGCAGATACGCAAGGGAACATATTAATAGGAGGGGATTTCAACCTTAATTTGGATTCAAATATGGACAAAACTGGGGAAAAAAATTAACAGAAAGAACAAAGTAACCAAACTTATAATTAAATCGATGCAAGAAATGCAACTTTTAGATATATGGAGGAAACAACACCCAAAGGAAAAGGAATATTCATATTATTCGGGTAGACATAAAACATACTCAAGAATAGACCTATTTCTGTTATCAGCTCGTATGCAAGATAGAGTAAGAAAAACAGAATATAAAGCTAGAATATTATCGGACCATTCACCCTTGATATTGACAATAGAGTTAGAGGACATCCCTCCAAGAATGTATAGATGGAGATTAAACAATGCTACTTAAAAGGCAGGATTTTAGAGAATTCATTGAAAGACAAATTAAAATGTACTTTGAAATAAATACAGAATCAGTGAAAGATAAGTATATACTATGGGATGCAATGAAAGCGTTCATTAGAGGGCAAATAATAAGTTATGTAACCAAGATGAAGAAGGACTACAATCAGGAAACAGAGCAGTTGGAAAGGGAAATAGTAAATATAGAAAAAGAATTAGCAATGAAGGAAGATACAACTAAAAGAAGAGAATTGGCAGATAAAAAAATAAAATATGAAACACTACAAACATATAAGGTGGAGAAGAACATAATGAAGACAAAACAGAAATATTATGAACTAGGGGAAAAAACGCATAAAATTCTAGCATGGCAGCTTAAGACAGAACAAGCTAAGAAAATGGTATTGGCATCAAGGAAAAAAGACAAACAAATCACATATAATCCAACGGAGATTAATGAAAACTTTAGAGAATTCTTTGAACAATTATACCAAACTGAAAACGAAGGGAAAGAAGGCAAAATAGATGAATTTTTAACTAAAATTGAACTACCAAAATTACAAATAGAGGAACAAAATAAATTAACAGAACCATTTGAAATAGTAGAAATACAAGAGATAATAAAAAAACTACCAAATAATAAAACACCAGGAGAGGATGGATTCCCAATAGAATTCTATAAAACATTTAAAGATTTATTGATTCCTCCCCTCCTGGAAGTAATCAACTAGATTGACAAAACACAAAGCTTACCAGATTCATGTAAAACAGCAATAATTACAGTAATACCAAAGACAGGGAAAGATCACCTCGCACCAGTGTCATATAGACCAATATCATTACTTAACACAGATTATAAGATAATAGCTAAACTATTAGCAAACAGATTAGCAGATTATGTACCTAAAATGGTAAATCTAGACCAAACTGGATTTATTAAAAAAAGACGGACAACAGACAATATTTGTAAATTTCTTAACTTAATTCATGCAGTAGAAGGGAGTAAAGTGCCAACAGTAGCAGTTGCTTTAGACACAGAGAAGGCCTTTGGCAGAGTAGAATGGAATTATTTATTCAAAGTATTGCAAAAATTCAGTTTACCAGAGAAGTATATTAATTGGATTAAAGCATTATATAAGGGGCCATTGGCGAAAGTGACAGTAAATGGATATATATCAAAGCAATTTAATTTAAGCAGATTAACAAGGCAGGGATGCCCACTATCACCCTTATTGTTCGCTTTAGCTATCGAACAACTAGCAGAATTGATAAGAACAGAAAATAATATAAAAGGGATAAAAATAAAAGATAAAGAATATAAAATCAGTCTATTTGCGGACGATGTTATAGTATACTTAACAGAACCAGAACTATCAATAAAAGAATTATATAAGAAATTGAAGGAATATGGAGAAGTGTCAGGTTACAAGATTAACGCAAATAAAAGTGAAGCAATGCCAATGAATAATGCGGATTTCTCAAAATTTAAGAAGGAATCACCATTCAGATGGCAAATGCAAGCAATAAGATACCTAGGTATACAAATAAATAAAAATCTCGGCCATCTATATAAACTCAATTATTATCCACTAATGAAAAAATTACAGGGCGATTTAGAGCATTGTAAAGATTTACCACTAACACTAATAGGAAGGATAAACTGTATTAAAATGAACATTTTCCCAAGGATACTATACCTATTTCAGGCATTGCCAATACACTTGACAGAGAAATTCTTCAAGGAGTTAAAGAAAATAATAAGGAAATTTTTATGGAAAGGGGGGAAACCGAGGATAGCACTAGATAAATTAACAGAATGGTATAAACAAGGAGGCTTACAATTGCCAAACTTTAAAAATTATTATAGAGCCACACAATTAAGATACCTATCAGATTTTTATCAAACAAGGGAAAAGCCAGATTGGATTAGATTAGAACTAGATAAAATAGAGGAAAAGATACCTGAACACATATTATATAAATGGGATGAAAAATTGGTACAACGTAGGAGTTCTCCAGTATTACATCATCTGCTCAATATTTGGAAGAAGATTCATGTAGAAAGGAATAAAACAAATTACCAATTACCAAAATTAATAATGACGCAAAATCAGTTACTCCCTTTTACAATAGATAACCTTTCCTTTAGAGAATGGGAGAAAAAAGGGATCAAAGGAATAGAAAATTGTTTTCCAGGAAATACATTATTATCCTTTGAACAAATGAAGGATAAATATAATATAACTCAAGATACAGTGTTGGCATATTACCAATTGAGATCCTACTTGAAGGACAAATTAGGAAGTAGTCTGAGGTTACCAGAGGGAAGTAACTTTGAATATGTGATTACAGATACAATGACAATCAAAAGATTTATAACAAATATGTATATTAAACTGCAAGAAAAGGAGATTGAGGAAACAAATGGTAAAACTAAACAAAAATGGGAACAAGATTTAAATATAAAGATAAAGAAGGAAACATCGGAGAAGTTATGCTCTGGAACGATGAGAAATACAATAAATACGAGGTTACGTATGATACAATATAACTGGATACACAGGCTAATCATTACACCTCAAAAGTTAAAAAAATGGGACCCAACAGTATCTGACAGATGTTTTCGTTGTAAAAAAGAAATGGGAACAACAATTCATGCAATCTGGACATGTGAGAAAGTAGAAAAATTTTGGGAAGATCTAAACCAGATATTAAATCTTTCTTTGGCTTGGCTTCGCGGACGAAGATTTATGGAGGGGGTAAAAAGTCCACGTCAGCTGCAGGCTCGTTTGTGGCTGACCAGTCCGATGCGGGACAGGCAGACACGATTGCAGCGGTTGCAAGGGAAAATTGGTTGGTTGGGGTTGGGTGTTGGGTTTTTCCTCCTTTGCCTTTTGTCAGTGAGGTGGGCTCTGCGGTCTTCTTCAAAGGAGGCTGCTGCCCGCCAAACTGTGAGGCGCCAAGATGCACGGTTTGAGGCGTTATCAGCCCACTGGCGGTGGTCAATGTGGCAGGCACCAAGAGATTTCTTTAGGCAGTCCTTGTACCTTTTCTTTGGTGCACCTCTGTCACGGTGGCCAGTGGAGAGCTCGCCATATAATACGATCTTGGGAAGGCGATGGTCCTCCATTCTGGAGACGTGACCCATCCAGCGCAGCTGGATCTTCAGCAGCGTGGACTCGATGCTGTCGACCTCTGCCATCTCGAGTACCTCGACGTTAGGGGTGTGAGCGCTCCAATGGATGTTGAGGATGGAGCGGAGACAACGCTGGTGGAAGCGTTCTAGGAGCCGTAGGTGGTGCCGGTAGAGGACCCATGATTCGGAGCCGAACAGGAGTGTGGGTATGACAACGGCTCTGTATACGCTTATCTTTGTGAGGTTTTTCAGTTGGTTGTTTTTCCAGACTCTTTTGTGTAGTCTTCCAAAGGCGGCAAAACTCTGCATGCCAAACTGCATGAGTTTTTCAAGCTTTGTTGGGACCAAGGTAAACTGCCTCAGGATCTTCGTGATGCCACCATCATCACCCTGTACAAAAACAAAGGCGAGAAATCAGACTGCTCAAACTACAGGGGAATCACGTTGCTCTCCATTGCAGGCAAAATCTTCGCTAGGATTCTACTAAATAGAATAATACCTAGTGTCGCTGAGAATATTCTCCCAGAATCACAGTGCGGCTTTCGCGCAAACAGAGGAACCACTGACATGGTCTTTGCCCTCAGACAGCTCCAAGAAAAGTGCAGAGAACAAAACAAAGGACTCTACATCACCTTTGTTGACCTCACCAAAGCCTTCGACACCGTGAGCAGGAAAGGGCTTTGGCAAATACTAGAGCGCATCGGATGTCCCCCAAAGTTCCTCAACATGATTATCCAACTGCACGAAAACCAACAAGGTCGGGTCAGATACAGCAATGAGCTCTCTGAACCCTTCTCCATTAACAATGGCGTGAAGCAAGGCTGTGTTCTCGCACCAACCCTCTTTTCAATCTTCTTCAGCATGATGCTGAACCAAGCCATGAAAGACCCCAACAATGAAGACGCTGTTTACATCCGGTACCGCACGGATGGCAGTCTCTTCAATCTGAGGCGCCTGCAAGCTCACACCAAGACACAAGAGAAACTTGTCCGTGAACTACTCTTTGCAGATGATGCCGCTTTAGTTGCCCATTCAGAACCAGCTCTTCAGCGCTTGACGTCCTGCTTTGCGGAAACTGCCAAAATGTTTGGCCTGGAAGTCAGCCTGAAGAAAACTGAGGTCCTCCATCAGCCAGCTCCCCACCATGACTACCAGCCCCCCCACATCTCCATCGGGCACACAAAACTCAAAACGGTCAGATATTAAATAAAATTACAGAAAACAATATACCAAAAAACCCAGAGATCTTCCTCCTAAGTTACATAAAAAATAAAGAATTTGGACTGATTTGGATGGTGCACAAAAAAGATTTGTTAAGATAGCTCTAACCATAGCAAAAAAATGTATTATGTCAACCTGGAAATTGGAAGATAATTTGAGAATACAACAATGGTAAGTAGAAATGAATAAATGTATTCCATTAGAAAAAATAACATATAATTTAAGAAATAATATTGAAATATTTGAACAAATATGGGAGCTATACATGAAACACAATAGAGAAAACCTACCGGGGACATCTACCACCTAAATTAACGAAAGGAGAAGGAAATGAAAAGAATTGACTCAGTGGAATTTCTTGTTTATTTTTATTGAATGACAACATTGTTTGACTGGTTTAATGTGTCTTAGATTTTGTACTTTAAATGAATGGGGGGGGAGGTAGGGAGGGTGGGATGGGAGGAGGGAGGGGGGAGAAAATGACACTATATATTTGAAAAGGAAAAAGTATGTATCTTGGTCAGTGTGGTTTATGGTGTGAAAAATAAATTTTTTTTTAAAAAGCCACTTTTGTTTAAGTAACCCTTTGTCGTGGTGCATATCTATTGCTGCTGGGTTTTGGGGTCCTCTGGACTTGTAACAATGTTAACAGTCTTTTCACCCAGGAGAAATGTTTCTAGTACAAGAAAATATCGGTTTATGGTGAGAGATATAAGGATCAGGGAGACAACATTTTCATTCAGAGGGGGATGGGTGGGGGGGTCTGTGTCTGGAGTGAATTGTGTGAGAAAACTAGGTGGCACAATAACAACATTAAAAAGACATTTGGGGAGGTTTCTGGACTGGAAGAGCTGAGAAGGATCGAGCCCCAATGCAGACAAATAGGATGAGCTCAGCGTGTCAGCGGGTTGAGTCTGCCCAAGTTGGGCTGAAGGGGCTGTTCTATGCTGCATGAGTCTATTGCATGGAACGTTGTTGATTTGCAGTTGGTCTCCGGTCCCACCCAACAGGGAAGATCATGTTGATGAGCTCATGGCGACCATTTCCCCTCAATGGCAGCTCAACATTCCCAGAATCCTCTCCGCGAAGAAAGCACCCTATCTGGGTTGAGGGGCGAAGGACGCAGACGTCGCAAGGTGGGATGGGGGCGGGGCCGCCTCATGTACCCAGGCTGACAGTGATGTCACAAAGCGGAGGGCGGGAAGTGGAGGTCGCCGCCTAACATCAGCCAATTCGGGACCCGCTTCCCGTGGGAATTGGCCACTACGCCAGGAGGTGGGAGACTCAGCCGGGTGAATGGCTCAGCCCTGGTAGGAAGGGCTCGCTCGGATGGGCAGGCAGGCGGGGGTGCCGGTCACCTGGTCTGGGGCCGATAGAGTGGGTTCAGAAATGCAGGGCATTTTGGGACATAGAACAGCACAGCCCATCCCAGTGGCCCATATTCCTGAGGGGTGGGATGGTTGGGGCAGCCCACGGCAGGTCTGGTTCTGCCTCCTCCAGTTCATGAGGCAGTTCGTGCACCTTAGCGTCAGTCAAGGCTCGTAATTGTCACTGCCACAATCTGTCCCCCACTAGAACAGAGTGTGAGCAGGGGCTCAATTTTTGTAAGATTACTCCTACCACCCATGGGTCTTTATATTGTCTATAATCTTGTACTGGAACTCTCTCACCTACTTCCAATGTTCTAGGTTAGGTTTGTGGCAATTTTTTTTTGCAATCGGAGACCCAGATCTGGATGAACTATGGACAGCTTGGTATTTTTTTTGAATGTTTGTACAAAATTTTCTGCCTCCCCATTGGGTGACAGGGTATGGACAAAATATGTCTGTTATTGTTGTCGCGCATAAATCTTTATCATATGTCCTGATGTAAATTGAGGCCCATGGTCTGTAACTAATTCATGAGGCAATCTGTAAGTGGCAAAGATAGCTCGTAGACAGTCAATTGTGGGATCTGCTTTGGTATTTTTCAACTGTGAAACTACTGGCCATTTGGAGTGTGTGTCCACAGCTATTAGGAAAGTCTCAGCCATGAATGGTCCAGCGAAGTCTACATGAATCCAATGCCAGGGTTTGGATGGCCATTTCCATGGGTTAGCTTTGGCTTCCAGCATTTTTGGCTGCATTGTCTGACATACTTTGAATTCTCTTACTGTTGTTTCAATGTCTCTGTCTATGGAGGGCCACCAGTCATGCATCCGGGCCAGTGCTTTCATTTGTACCATGTTGTAGGAGTTTAGAAACAGTTATTATTTTAATGTTAAGAGTTCTGAAACAGTTATAGAAGGTAGAAAGAAAAAGCAAGAAAAAAAACTAAAATGTTCTTTGTGTAAAATGGCGCATGAAAAACAGCAGAACAGAGTAAACAAGATAACAGAGGAATTTAAGAAATATGCACGTACACACACAAAGAGCTTGTTAAATAGGGGGTGGGGAAAGGAGGTGTGAGTACGGGATAGGAGAAATTCAGAGTCAGTCAAGACTCAGGCGAATAGGGAAAAGTGCCAAACCAATCCAAGAAGGATAAATGTAAGAAAAATGTAAGGGGAGGTGAATTGAAAAATGTATAAAAACAAAGAAGCTTCCCGCCCTCGGTGTACTTTCCCGAGGTAGGGGTAGAGTACCCAACCTTGCAATGTTGTAAATGTAAATAAATGTTCTTTGTTCTCAACTTTTGTCTCGAGCATATTTTGTGAATGCGAAGGCACTTCTCACAATGTTGTGGTGCAGTTCTGATAACATGGCTGGAATAATTGTATGGATACCCCATAGTAAACATCCTTCTTTGACTGCATGGCGGCATGTGTCGTGAGGTTTTAGATCTTCTGGAATGACTTCAGATTTGGGCCAGCCATTAAGGGTGAAGGATAGAATCTTGCTTAATGTTGCCTCTTTTCGGATTTCCTTTGCAATCATCTGAGCTGTAATGGGCAGTTGTTTTTTTAAATTTTTTTTATTTTTCACACTATAAACTATATTGACCAAGATACATACAGACATTTTTCTTAAATATATATAGTGTCGTTTTTTTCCCCCTTTTTCCCCCCTCCCTTCTCTCCCTCCTTCACCCCCTTCCCCATTTATTTGAAGTTCAATCTATAAGATACATTAAACCGGTTAAACAATGTTGTCACTTAATAACATAACATAACAATTTACAGCACGGAAACAGGCCATTAGGCCCTTCTAGTCCGCACCGAACCAAACACCCCTCTCTAGTCCCACCTCCCTGCACAAAATAAACAAGAAATTTTACTGAGTCAGTTCTTTTCGTTATCTTCTCCTTCTGTCATTTTAGGTGGTGGAAGTCCATGGTAGGATTTCTCTTTTGCGTTTCATGTATGGCTCCCATATTTGTTCGAATATTGTAATATTATTTCTTAAATTATATGTTATTTTTACTAATGGAATAATTTATTCATTTCTATATACCATTGTTGTATTCTCAAGTTGTCTTCTAATTTCCATAATGGGCAGTTGTTGAAGTTGTTCTTGGTTGATGGCTGCTGCTTCTACTGTCCATTTAATAATTTCTTCTCATTGTTCTGTCTTGGGTAGCAGCATGCAAGATAAGGCATCTGCATGGCTGTTGAGTGTTCCTGGTTTATACGCCGCTAGTAGCATGGCCCATCTTTAAATTTGGCCACAGCTAATACAGGTACACAATCCTTTATCTGGACATCTAAAATCCGGAAAGCTCCAAAATCCGGCAAGTGGGGATAGAGACAGCAGCGCAAGTCGAGCGGGCGAGGGGGAGAGACTGGCAGTGCAAATTGGGCAAGTCGGAAGGGGGGGAGACCAGCAGCTCGAGTCAGGCCGCGAGGGGGCAGTGGGGGGAGACGGTAGCACAATTCGGGTGGGTTTAAATCTGGCTTTCTGCAATCTGGAAAAATCTGAAATTCAGAACACGCTGTCCTTCCGGATAAAGGATAATGTACCTGTACCGGTATACCTTTGTGTGGCCCCAGGATTAAACTAAGAGGCTTGCTGTCTGTAATCAGGGTGAATTTTTTTACGTCAAGGTATTTTTTTTACACCAATAATTGTGGCCAATCCTTTTTTAGTTGGGCCTTTTTTAGTTGCGTTCACTTGTGGTTAATGTTTGCGAAGCAAACACATTTTTCTTTGATTTGGGATAGTACTGCTCCTAGTCCCAATGGTGAAGCATCCTCAGCTAATGTAACTTCTTTACTAGGGTCATAGTGGATCAGCACCTTACTCCCATTAACCCCAGGCAGCAGGAATAGTGGAATGTGCAAATTAAAAAAATGAAACTGGCCAAAGTGACTGCGGAAACAGGGGTAAAATTGGCTAAAAAGTCCTACCCCTAGCATTGTTTTAAATGCAGATGACACCACAGGCTAAGTCAGGGCTATCTGCTGCAGAGATGGTCCACGGACAGCCAATATGGACATCTTGGGGAGCAAAGCCTGCACTGCCAGCAGGGATGGATTTATTATCATTAGGTGAGGACATAAGTAAATATTTGAGAAATCCAACTAAAATTATTTTGAGAGATGCATTCACAGGTAAAACAAACACAGCTAAAGGAGGCTGATCCAACAGATTAAAGTGGTGAACATCCTAACGTCAAACCTGAGAATTACGTTTTGGTAAAGAATTGGTTTGGAAGAAATTGGGAACTCGCTGGAAAGGACAATTGCAGGTCCCGGTAAATAACACTGATTACAGAAGTGCTTGAAGGACAGCCTCACTAGATACTCCAAACAGACTTAGCTAAGAAATTAAGACTTATTATAATAGACTGAAAAAGATACCCCCACGTAGAACACGAGAAATTTATTGTTATGCCTCTTGTCACCCTGAAGTGCCAAAGATGATGTGGTCAAACAATAACCATGGCTTTTATTATCAGAAACTCATGGTACAATAATGAAAGATAATAGATGCATATACAGTTATATCCAAGCGGAGTGTCCTTAACAGTAGAGAAAATGCACTGCCAATGTTAGTACAGCAAGGCTCGTCAGAGAGTAGACCGACAGTTTGGCAGACATTCACCACACGCCCTGACATTTGAACTGAAGACCGGAGTCAAGACTGAAAAGAGGAAGTTTTGAGATTTATCAATTATTCCAATTATGTACTGAGTGCCCTAGGAGAACAGGTCAATGCGACCAGCAAAATGACATTGCAGAATCAACAGACTTTGGACTGGTTAATAGCTAATGAAGGAGGTGTCTGCATCATGTTTGGCAACAATGTTGTACCTTTATTCCAAGCAACACAGCTCCAAATGGTTCCTTTACTCGGGCTATGAATAAGAATCTGCAGCAAGAATTAAAGCAAAATGCTGGTTATGGCATTGGTTACATGCAAACTTTGCACTTTGAGGTTGCAGTAGTCGTATTAGTAATTCTCCTCTTGACCAAATGCTGCTTGTTGACACTGTCTTGGGTAAACTTATACCTCTCATTTTGTTCGTTTTAGATTGGTCACAGTGTTTGAGCTACCGAAAGAAAATAGACACACACACCGAGAGCAGTTCAGTTTATACCAATGTTTATTACAAATTCAAAAGCTGATTTCACACTACAATATGCAAGCCCTTCCCAACTATACTTAACAACGCTTGGACTGGTCCCAACTGCCGAAGCGAGGCAACGACTGCACACTTGTAGTAGGTTGTCAGGGCGCCGGTAGCAGCTTCTCCACCTCCCCTGACTGGGACGTTGGCTGAACTCCAGAAGTTTTTCTTCTTGCTGAGAGATGTTGCCACCTCTCGGAGAGTCTCAAACTTCAGCAGCGGGACCATGGCTTATATTACCCAAAAACTGCTTACCCAAGCACCTATTCCAAGCGCAGCAAGAAAGATAAGCAAGCAATCTAGCATACTAGGCTTCTCTTTGGCTTGGCTTCGCGGACGAAGATTTATGGAGGGGGTAAATGTCCACGTCAGCTGCAGGCTCGTTTGTGGCTGACAAGTCCGATGCGGGACAGGCAGACACGGTTGCAGCGGTTGCAGGGGAAAATTTGTTGGTTGGGGTTGGGTGTTGGGTTTTTCCACCTTTGCCTTTTGTCAGTGAGGTGGGCTCTGCGGTCTTCTTCAAAGGAGGTTGCTGACTGCCAAACTGTGAGGTGCCAAGATGCACGGTTTGAGGTGATATCAGCCCACTGGCGGTGGTCAATGTGGCAGGCACCAAGAGATTTCTTTAGGCAGTCCTTGTACCTTTTCTTTGGTGCACCTCTGTCACGGTGGCCAGTGGAGAGCTCGCCATATAACACGATCTTGGGAAGGCGATGGTCCTCCATTCTGGAGACGTGACCCACCCAGCGCAGCTGGATCTTCAGCAGCGTGGACTCGATGCTGTCGACCTCTGCCATCTCGAGTACTTCGACGTTAGGGATGAAAGCGCTCCAATGAATGTTGAGGATGGAGCGGAGACAACGCTGGTGGAAGCGTTCTATGAGCCGTAGGTGATGCCGGTAGAGGACCCATCATTCGGAGCCGAACAGGAGTGTGGGTATGACAACGGCTCTGTATACGCTTATCTTTGTGAGGTTTTTCAGTTGGTTGTTTTTCCAGACTCTTTTGTGTAGTCTTCCAAAGGCGCTATTTGCCTTGGCGAGTCTGTTGTCTATCTCGTTGTCGATCCTTGCATCTGATGAAATGGTGCAGCCGAGATAGGTAAACTGGTTGACCGTTTTGAGTTTTGTGTGCCCGATGGAGATGTGGGGAGCTGGCTGATGGAGGACCTCAGTTTTCTTCAGGCTGACTTCCAGGCCAAACATTTTGGCAGTTTCCGCAAAACAGGACGTCAAGCGCTGAAGAGCTGGCTCTGAATGGGCAACTAAAGCAGCATCGTCTGCAAAGAGTAGTTCACGGACAAGTTTCTCTTGTGTCTTGGTGTGAGCTTGCAGGCGCCTCAGATTGAAGAGACTGCCATCCGTGCGGTACCGGATGTAAACAGTGTCTTCATTGTTGAGGTCTTTCATGGCTTGGTTCAGCATCATGCTGAAGAAGATTGAAAAGAGGGTTGGTGCGAGAACACAGCCTTGCTTCACGCCATTGTTAATGGAGAAGGGTTCAGAGAGCTCATTGCTGTATCTGACCCGACCTTGTTGGTTTTCGTGCAGTTGGATAATCATGTTGAGGAACTTTGGGGGGCATCCGATGCGCTCTAGTATTTGCCAAAGCCCTTTCCTGCTCACGGTGTTGAAGGCTTTGGTGAGGTCAACAAAGGTGATGTAGAGTCCTTTGTTTTGTTCTCTGCACTTTTCTTGGAGCTGTCTGAGGGCAAAGACCATGTCAGTAGTTCCTCTGTTTGCGCGAAAGCCGCACTGTGATTCTGGGAGAATATTCTCGGCGACACTAGGTATTATTCTATTTAGGAGAATCCTAGCGAAGATTTTGCCTGCAATGGAGAGCAGCGTGATTCCCCTGTAGTTTGAGCAGTCTGATTTCTCGTCTTTGTTTTTGTACAGGGTGATGATGGTGGCATCACCAAGGTCCTGAGGCAGTTTTCCTTGGTCCCAACAAAGCTTGAAAAACTCATGCAGTTTGACGTGCAGAGTTTTGCCGCCAGCCTTCCAGACCTCTGGGGGGATTCCATCCATACCTGCTGCTTTGCCACTTTTCAGTTGTTCGATTGCCTTATATGTCTCATCCTGGGTGAGGACCTCATCCAGCTCTAGCCTTAGGGGCTGTTGAGGGAGCTGGAGCAGGGCGGAATCTTGGACTGAGCGGTTGGCACTGAAATGAGATTGGAAGTGTTCTGACCATCGGTTGAGGATGGAGATCTTGTCGCTGAGGAGGACTTTGCCGTCTGAGCTGCGCAGCGGGTTTTGGACTTGGGGTGAGGGGCCGTACACAGCCTTTAGAGCCTCGTAGAAACCCCTGAAGTTGCCAATGCTTATCACTTTGAATACAATGATTTATTTTGCATCAAGGCTAGGTCTCTGACAGTCTGTGACCAAAACAAGCAGGAAGATTATATGTTCTTGGTACACAGATGTCTTTTCGTCAGATAACAGCATCTCTGGCCCCTTGGTGGAATTTAGCTTATGTCTGCTGATTCTAAAACACAAGCAGGTTCTTAGCCTTGCAGAACCCAGAGCTGCTAGTTTAAAAAAACAGGTTAGAATCTTCCATTACAGACACTCATTAAGAGAGTTTTTTTTTTACTTGGGTAAGCCCAGCCACCCCTATGATACTCCAAAAGATGGAATCAGTGAGGGTTGAGACTGAGCAGTAGGAGGAAAAGGAGATACAGGCTCAGATAGAATTGGAGCTTTGGGAAGCTGAGTGTTGGAGACTGGGGAATATAGATGAGTATGGGAAATAGGCAGTGAGGAAGTGGCCAATAGTGGGTTAGGGACGAGTGTGCAATATCCCCTTTGTTGTGATATGTCGCTTATAAACCGCCACAACTGCTCAGGGAGTTGTGATGAAATCACAAAAGGGAGGAATGAGAAAGGAAAGGGTAAACAGCTAATGCGAGTGTAGCTAGGTTTTGCAGCATTCTAGTTAGGTGGGCAAGGCAATTCAAAAGGACCAATTAGCATGACGACTAACTATAGGAATTTACTCTGAACCAATCAACGAGTACGTCTGATAAGAGGCTGTCAGTCTTATGTAGCAAAGGAATTTGTACTTAGCAGAAACTGCATTGGGTAAGAATGTATTGTGTTATGGTGCCCACATCTCTTGGAGTGAACCAGCCCCGCTTGTATCACTGGTGGGGCAGCTGCAGGAAGATGGCGCCGTCGGGGCTTACTGATTGCCTTGTGGCTTAGACCACAGCTCGCGCCCTGGGCAACATGATGACATCACTGGTGTACGGGGTGGAACTCCCAATGGCCTTAAAGGGACGCGCGTGAAATTCAAATAAACAGTTCAACTAAAACCTCCACCATGTCCTGGGTGTGTTTCTGTGTGTGTAGCAGCCACTACATTGGTGACCCCGTAGAGCCCAGACATTACCTGGTCTCCAACCATGGATTTGTCAGTGGTCAGTGCTCTCTCCATGAAACTTCCCCCCCCCCCCCCCCCCCTTTGGGACCCATTGGCCCCGCATGTGGTTCAGGCAGGCGAAGACGTATTTTCATCTCAGACAGATTACCTCTGACTCCACTATGTTCTACCATGTGGTGAGTGCCCTTGATGAAGAAACTGTAGCCAGAGTGGACGACCTGATCCACGATCCTCCAGAGGAGGGCAAATATGTCACCCTCAAAGCCATCCTCCTCAGGACCTTCGGTCTCTCCTGTCGGTCGTGCACGGCCAGGCTACTGCACCTCGATGGCCTGGGGGACAGAGCCCTGTCGCACTAATGGATGAAATGCTCGGATTGGCAGAAGGCCACAAACCATGCCTGATGTTTGAGCAAGCCTTCCTGGAACAAATGCTGGAAGACATCCAACTCCTGCTAGCGGATGAGGATTTCTCGGGCCCCCAGAAGGTCACAGCCCATGCTGACATGCTGTGGAGAACCAAACAGGAAAATAAGACCGCCATGAATCAGGTCAACTGCCCTGGACCCAGCCAACCACAGCCTGCTCCCAGGCAGAAACCAGAAGAGCACCAAACCACCTGGTGTTTCTATCAACAACATTGGGGAGCCCAAGCCCTGCTCATACCAGGGAAACAACCAAGCCACCCACCGCTGATGGCTGCAGTGGCTGGCCACACAGCCTCTTGCACGTGGTCAACAAGATCAATGGATGGCATTTCCTAGTGAACACCGAGCAGAGTTAAGCATGCTTCCCCCGACCGCCCTCGAATCCTGCACGAGACCCAACCCTGTGGGCAGTGAATGGCACCAACATAAAGACCTTCGGCACACGGACCATTCAGGTACACCTCGGGCCAGATAAATACTGCTGGAAGTTCCTGCTGGCCACCGTGAGAACTGCGCTGCTAGGAGCCGATTTCCTCCGAGCGCACAGCTTGCTGGTCAACCTGAAGGGCAAGAGACTCATGCAAGCCCATACCTTCCAGTCCTTTCGACTCGAGCCACCCAGCATGCACAGCCTGGGGATAGCCACCATCTACACACCCAGGAATGAGTACTCCCACATCCTAGACGAGTTCCCTGCCATTCTATGGCCACAATTCACCACCACAATGCCCCAGCATGGCGTCCACCACCTTATCATTCCACACCAAGGCCAGACGACTGCCACTGAAGAGACTGCAGCTTATGAAAGAGGAGTTCTCCCACCTCCAGGAACTCGGCATAGTCCGCAGGTTGGACAGTCCCTGGGCCTCTACCCTGCACATGGTCCCAAAGGCCTCTGGGAGTTGGCATCTGTGTGGTTACTACTGCTGACTCAACCACGCCTGACCGGTACCCCATCCCCCATATACAGGACTTCATGGCCAACCTACAGGGTGCCAGGGTTTTCTTGAAGGTCGACTTGATGAGGGGCTACCATCAATTCTCCGTACACCCAGACAATATTGGAAAAACTGCCATCATCACCCCGTTTGGCCTTTTTGAATTCCTGCAGAAGAATGCAGCCCAGACCTTCCAGCGGTTCATGGACAACCCAGTGGACAATGGGTAGAGACCTGAATTTCTTGTTCATCTATCTCGACGACATCCTCATCGCCAATCGACCCATCTCCTTGGCGGTGAATGGTCTGCCCTCCAGGAAGTAGCGGAAGTAGTGGACAGTGGCGCCCGCTGCATTCTTCAGCTGGCAACTCTGACCACAGCGCATTCGACAGGGAGCTCCTGGCCTTGTACCTCTAGATCAGGCACTTCCGCTACTTCCTGGAGGGCAGACCATTCACTGCCTTCACGGACCACAAGCTACTCACTCAGGTCCTCACCATGGCTAAGGATCCTTGGTCGATGCGCCAGCAGCGACACTTTTCCTACATCTTGGAGTTCACCACCGACATCCGACATTGGGCGGGTAAGGACAATGTAGTTGCCAACACGCCCTCCAGATCCATGGTCCACAACTTGACCCTCGTGTGAAGTACATCCAATTAGCTCAGGCCCAGAGAGAGGACGAAGAGACACAGGCCTTCTGAACCGCCATCACTGGCCTGTGCCTTGAGGACCTGAAGCTGCCGGGCAGCCACGACGGTTCCGTGCGATGTCTCGACCAGCTCGCCACAACCAGTAATCCACCTGCAGTGGAGGCAGGAGGCATTCTGGACAATTCATAACCTGGCCTCCCCCTCAGTCAAGACATCGGTAAACATGGTGTCAGAACGCTTCATTTGGCATGGATTGAAAAAACAAGTGGCCCAGATGGCGAGGAATTGTATGCATTGCTAACCCTCTAAAGTCCAGTACCATGTCAGATCCCCAATACAACATTTCGACCCACCAGCCAGGAGGTTTGACCATATCCACATCGATATAGTGGGCGCCCTACCCGTGTCCAGGGATGCCCTCTACCTCTTGACTGTGGTCGACTGGATGATGAGGTGGCCGGAAGCCATCCCCATCATTCCTCCAAGTCCTGCGCAAGAGACCTGCTCACTGGGTTGACTGGTTCAGCGTTCCAGCCCATATGACCACTGACAGGGTCACCCAGTTCACCTCCATCCACTGGGTGCAACTGGCAAACCACTCCACCACACCACGGCTTATCATCTCCAGGTGAATGGACTCATAGAGTGTTTCCATCGGCACATCAAGGTGGCTCTCATGGCATGGCTAAAAGGACCCAATTGGACAGATGAACTGCCATGGGTCCTGCTTGGCATTCGAATGGCTCCAAAGGAGAATCTCCAGACTTTATCCATGGAACTCGTCTATGGTGCACTGCTGTCGCTATCAGGGGAATTCTTCAGAGCAGGCGCAGAATCCGGAGGTGAGAACCCAACCCTTCTCGTGGACCTCCACAACAGACTCACCTCACTGGCACCCCCACCACGGCAAATACCTGGTGAACATCCCCAAGGAGCTGGCCTCAGTAGAGTTCGTTTTCATCCAGCATGGCCTGCACTGATCAGAACTTTTATCCTGGACATTGGGGGCAGGGAAGACTTATTCATGATTGATAGACTGAAGCCTGTGCACATGGACTTCGACCAATCTGTCCAGATGGCCTAACCTAAGTGGAGGGGTCAGGTGCCCAAGCAGCGAGAAGCGTAAGCCGGTTCGGGGGGGGGGGGGTGTTGTGTGGCAGCGGTTATCTCTTGGAGCAAACCGGCTGGTGGGGCAGCTGCAGGAAGAAGGCACCATCGGGGCTTACTGATTGCCTTGTGGCTTTGGCCACAGCTTGTGCAGGGCAGAACTCCCATTGGCCTTTAAGGGGTGAGCGCAAAATTCAAATAAACAGTTCAACTGAAACCTCCACCGTGTCCTGTGGTGTGTTTCTGTGTGTGTTGCAGCCGCTCCAGTGTAAACTTTTAATTGGGCCAAATGTAACCCGACCCATGTGTAAACTGAACAAAGGCAAACTGTGAAACACGAGGTCACTCTGGTAGCCTTTATAGAGAGAGCATCTTTGTGAGGCATTGCACAGATAACTCACAATTCTGCAGAATAAAAGTCTGACTGGGACGAAAGTTTGGGTAATGTCATTTTGTGAAGTCCACCGAAGGAACCAGAATCCACATTTGTATGTGACCTACTCTAACAAACCTTTCCCAATTTATCTCCCAAAAACATTTCTATATCTATCTATATACTCTGTCACAGTAAAGACAAATCATTAAATTAATATAAATTCTTCAAACTAATATTCTGAGATAGTTAATACCTTCTTTTGGCCATTTCAACTCCGATTCCCTCTGGCACTGAATATAATTACCTACTGTCAAACATTGATCATACAATGTTTGTAAAGATGACTCAGGGTCAGTCAAATATATTAAAACATCATCTGCAAATAAACTCATTTTATGTTCCTCCTGGCCCTTCCTAAAGCCCTAAATCAGAACGAATCAACTGGGCAAGTGGTTCTATGGCTACAAAAAAATAAAGCTAGTGACAAAGGACAACCTTGTCTACTTGATCTCATTAACTTCAATAGCATAGACACTTTCCCATTTGTTACTACTTTAGCTTTAAGACTATTATATAATGCCAATTTAAGTCCAATTTTAAAAGTTTAATCCAAATCCAAACGTTTCTAATACCTTAAATAAAAAGTCCCACTCTAATCAATCAAATGCCTTTTCTGCATCTAAAGCCACAGCAACACTCAAGTCACCTCTTAATTTCCGCTAAATGAATTATGCTAAGCAACCTAGCTACATTTTCCAAAGATTGTATTTTTTAACAAATCCTGACTGATCCATGTTAATTTAGGTAAAAAAAAATTCATTCTATTTGACAAAATTTTTATAATCCACATTTAATAGTGAAATAGGCCTATAAGATGATGGTTATAAAGGATTTCTACATTTTTTTAGACATCATTGTAATTGTCACCATTGAAAATTATCCTGGAGCAGTACAAGTTTGAGAAACGTATTCCAATTCTTGCATAAATACGGGAATTAATAAATCCTTAAATTCATTATTATAACATTCAGATGGAAAACCATCTTCTCCTGGAGATTTATTTTGTAGAGAGCTCATTGCTTCTCTTAGTAAATGGAACATCAAGATCAGTTTGTTCTTCTAAACTTAGCCTAGTCAATGTTATCTGTGATAAATAATCAGTTATTTTAGTTTCATCTCCTACAGGATCAGAAATCTATAATTCCATGTAGAAATTTCTCAAAGATTCATTTATTTCTTGAGCTTTATAAGTAATTATGTTAGTACAGGCTGTATCTTTTTAAATTGCATTAATTGTCCTCATTTGTTCTGTTTTCAATTGCCAAGGTAGCACTTTATACAATCTCTCACTTAATTCATAATACATTTTCCTCATCCTAAATGGGTGTCCTCACCTTGAAGTTAAAGTCCCAACACTGGTCATTTTCCTTCTGGCTCCGACACAATCTCACGCATGCCCTGTTAGTTATTTGCAAAGACTGAGCACTCTCCTATGGGGTGCATCCACCCAGTTACACTGTTGTCAACTCTGTACAGGATTAAACAGCCTGTTACAGGAGCCGACAGTGGTTTATTTTAAATATCCAAAAATTTAAGCCTTTAAATCAGTGGTTTTCAAACATTTTCTTTCCACTCACATCCCACCTGAAGTAATCCCTTAATAATCACAGAACACCTATGGTCAAGGGATTACTTCAGGTGAGATGTGAGTGGAAGGAAAGCATTGGAAAACCACTGCTTTAAATGATAATTTGTTATTAAAATATTGTGATTTGCTTCCACTGGTCAGTAAGTGCTAGATGTTTTTGGGGGTGAGCGTCTTATACAAAGGGTATCTTTGAAAACCAACATTTTAGGTGGAAATTCCAGGTCTTCCTTTACAACAGCACATACAGCTTGTTAACTGTGACAGGAATTGTTTGAGCCACTGCTCACAATGGCAGTTTTAGTGGACATGGCATGTGTGTTTGTTGTGGCTCTCAAACATATGAAGTTTCTTGTATTGTGGCTCTTGTGTTAAGCAAGTTTGGCCACCCCTGAGTTAGAGGAAACATCCGCTCAGCTTGTTACTAATCTCAACATTCTTCTCACTTCAATAAGTGACGTGCCAAACTCTTTAACCTTTACCCTGAGGGCAAACCTTCTGCAGCCAGGATCACCCCACTGACCCTTCTGTGAATGGCCTGTGATAGAATAAACCTTCCCAATTACCCACTGCAATCTGCAGTTTTGAATTTCAATTTTTTTTTAAATATTGAGGTGAGAGCCCTTCTTTGCAGGCAGTGAGGTGTGACCTTGGACTTACCATCAGGAAGGGTAGTGCAAGCAGATTCAACAAGCAGCTTCGTGAAGAAACTGGATATATTCAATATTCAGAGGTAAGTGCATCCAAAACTCATTTTAAAATTGCACACATGGTGGGGGTGGGACTTCCCTCCACATTGAAGACCAGAATCAAGAACCAGGGAGCATGGACACAAGATGGCCATTTCAGACTGAGATCATGAGGAGCCTCGTGGCTGCGGATTTTAATTTGTTTTAGGCATACAGCATGTTAACAGGCCATCCAATTTACACCCAATTTACCTACATCTCCGGTATCTTTCAAAGGGTGGGAGAAAACTGAATCCCTTGGAGAAAACCCATGCAGACACAGGGAGAATGTACAAATTCCTTCCAGATAGCATGGGATTCAAACCCTAGTCCCAATTGCTGGGCTGTAAAGGCATTGCACTAATCACTACACTAACTGTGCCAGTAGATGGAAACCGCCACACTAGCGCACAAGATTGTTCAGCCACCAGGTGCTATTCGATGGTGTAATGGGTGCACTTTTGAACATTTGAAAGTAGTTGGGGGTGGAGGAACCATCCAGGGCCTTGCTGGATTGGGTAACACAGGCTCAGATGAGACCTAAACTATCCCACATCTCCCTGCAACCTGAGCCCTAGAATCTCCTTGCACCACTTTAACTTATTGATGTCCTTCCTATAGCTGGGCAACTAAAACTGTGCATAACATCCTAAGTGCAGTCATGCCAGCGGCTGTATCAGGGGTGCCCAATCTTTATGCTTGACACCCTGCCCAATGAAGGCCCACATTTCCAAACACCCACTTCATTGCCCTGTCCACCAGACTGGTCACTTTCAAGGAACTGCACCCCTGTCCCCCTGGGTCTCTCTGTTGTGTATCATTCTCCAGGACTGTGCTATTCACCATGTCAGTCATGCCCTGGATTGATACCAAAAAGCAACGCCAGAAAACTTGGAACAGCCCACCACAGGCCCTACAGCCCACATTGTGCTGATCTATAGAAACCGACTGAACAAACTCAAACTTCCCTGCCTCACACTCATAACCTTCTATTTTCCTTGTATCCACGACTGTCTTCTAAATGTCCTTTTTGGACCACCCCTGGCAATGCATTCCACACCCCCTCCACTCTGTGTTTAAAAAAACTTACCCCTGACTTGTCCCCTGAATATTCTTCCTCTCACCATGTTCAGATGTCCTCTGGAGTTTGCCAGCCTCACCCCACTGAAAAGCTGCTGTCTGCCCACCCCAGCTCTGCCTCTTATAATCTTGTAGACCTCTATTAAAGACACCTCTCATCCCTCTCTGATCCATAAACAAAAGCCCTGGCTCTGGCAACCTTGCCTCTAAAGACATGTTCTCTAATCTTGGCAACATCCTGGAAAATCTACTCTGTACCTTTTCCATAGCTTCCACATCTTTCTTGTAATGAGACGAGAACTGAACACAATATTCCAAGTAAAAACACACAATCCTGGAAAAACTCAGTAGGTCAAACAATGTATTTTATGTAACAAAGGCAAACATATATAACCGACGTTTCGGGCTTGAGTCCTTCATCAAGGTATGACAAAATGCAGTCAAGCATCTGTACAAAAGTGTAGTGGGGGAGGGGAATGGCTGGCCTGGGTAGGTGAAAGAACTAGAAAAACATGAAAATGGGGCAGGGGTAGAAAAGATGATAGTTTAGTGGAAAGCAGTGAAGTCAATGTTCATGGCATGTGACTGGAGGGTTCCCAGACAGAAAATAAGGTGTTTTTCCTTCAACCTGCAGGTGGCCAGGGTATGACAGTATTTAAGGCCATGGACAGACATGTGTGTGGGAGTCTGACCCAGAATTGAAATGGTTGGGTTCAGGGAGGAGCTGCTGAGTGATCTCCCAGTCTGCGACCAGTTTCTCCGATGTAGGGAATGCCACAAAGGAACACTGGATGTAGTAAATAAGTCCTCTGGATGTACAAGTGTTGCTTCATGTGGAAGGCCTGTTTAGGGCTATGGACCATGTGTGGAAATGTGTTGCACCTCCTTCGGGCACAGGGCAACGTTCCCAGGCTGCGAGGAGGGGGGGAGGGGGAGGGAAGAATGCACAAGGGAATCGTGTAGGGAGTGGTCTCTGCAGAAGGTTGAGAGATAAAGAGCAGGAAAAATGTGTCTGGTGATGTGTTGGATGCAGAGGCTGATGGGATGGGGATGTGGGGGATTCTATGTTTGTTGCATCTCACAGCAGAGGAGGCCGGGACAAATGTGTGGGAAATGGAGGAGGTGCGGGTGAGGGCTGAGTTGGTAGTGGTGGAGGGGAAGTCACGTTTGTGGAAGGCAGACATTTCAGAAGCTCTGGACTGGAAGACCGTGATGGAGACTGAGAAATTGAGAGAAGGGTGTGAGCAAGTGTAGTCCAGGTAGTGTGGGAGTTGGAGGGTTTTGGCACTCCAAATGTGGTGAAACCAGAGTTTTAAAAAGCTGCAACATTACCTCATGATTCTTGAACTCAGTCCCCCAACCAATAAAGGCCAACCTTCCCAAATGCATCACCTCACACTGATCTGGATTGAACTCCATTTGTCACTTTTCCACCTAACTCTGCATCCATTCGATATGTCGTTGTAAGCTACAATAATGTTCTACTTCGGAGTGGCACAGAGTTGTGGCTGAAATAGCCTGTCACCGTGCTGTATGTCTAAATTTAAAATTAAAAAGTTGCCCACCCCTGTTCTACACTGTCCACAATACCTCCAACTTTCGTATTGAGAGTTAAAATTCCATTTGTCAGTTTTGGCCCATCTTCCCAACTGATCTGCATCCTATTGTAAACTGAGATATCCTCTTCTCTTCTGTGACAGCTTTTAACTTTTAATTCTGGTAAATGTATTTTTATCTTTACCTTAATTAGACCTAATGATCTGGTCTCCACTATTCTTTTGGAGCAGGAAATTCCAGAGGGTTCAATTTTTAAAATACATTTCTGTTAATTTTAGAGATACAGCACGGTAACAAGCCCTTTTGGCTCATGCCACCCAAATACACCCAATTAACCTACAATCTATATATATTACTAGAGTGGGAGGAACCGGAGCACCCAGAGGAAACCCAAACATATCACGGGGAGAACATACAAACAGCAATGGATTCAAACCCACGTCACTAAATTTAATTTAAAAAAAAATGTAAATACACAAATGCTGAACATACAACAGATTTAAACATTGCCCCCAGCGTGAACCCACTGGTAGGTCAATAAGTTGGATGACTAAGTGAATCCTTTCCTTTTTTTCCCCATTTTAAAATATGTTTATTGATAGTTATCAAATTAAAAAAATGAACAATGCAATTACGATCAGTCTCACAGAACTAGTAAAAGTTACAATAATGATCATATGTAGAAATTCAGAAGTACAAACAGTAGAATTGAACAAAAAAGAAAAAGATAAATCCTAAAGCCCTTCCCCTCAGCAAGGTTGAAATTAAAAAATTCAGGTGACATAATCCTGGAGAGACAGCACGGTGCCAAAATTTCAAATCAACACCAACTCTTAAAGTGATGATAGTCGTCCATAGACGGAGCACCCTACCATTTGGAATTTAGTGTGAATCAATGATAGCATATCTCATTTTTGCAAAGTTTAAACAAGACATAATATCCCTGAGCCATTGTGCATGTGGAGGTGAAATATTGTCTTTTCATTTCATCAAAATTCCAAGTCTGGCCGTTAACGAAGAAAGGATAAAATGTGACAATGAATTGAAGTGAGGCTAACATCATCGTGACAAAGAATTCCAGAAAGAGCTATTAAAGGATTAGGTTCCAATGTTAATTTAAAAATACCCGAGAGAGTTTGAAAAACCTCCTTCCGTTTTTTTTTCTAAACTGGGGCAGATCCACATCGAGGATTTATGTCCAGATAAAAACAAGAGAGTTTAATTTTAAACAGAAATGCTCTACGAACCCCATTAAATTGAAACAGACTATTTTGTGCACAAAATAATGTCGTGTTAATCAGTGTAAGAATAATATTCCACATCTCATTGGACATTAAAACGTTCAAATCTTGCTCCAGCGTTCTTGATTTTAATTAACAAAGGCTTGTCTTAAATTAGCCACTTTTGTCGTAAATAAGAGATATTAAGACTTTATAAGGAGGTTGTAGTTCAAAAAATGTATCAAGAATATTCACCTTGGGAAATCCAGAAAAATTAGGAATCTGGGATTGAACAAAATGCCTCATTTGTAAATATCTAAAAAGATGAACTTTAGATAAATTAAATTTTACAATCAATTGTTCAAAGGATGCAAAATTGTTGTCAATAAAAGGGAATTAAAATATTTCATACCCAATCTATGCCACTCATTAAAAACTGCATCTTGCAAAGGTTAGAAAAGATGACTGTAAAATTGGGCTAAAATGAAATCCAAAAACCCTTTGAAATTATGCCCATATTCTCAAACTGTTTACTGATCAGGTTGTCAGTTAATTTATATAAAGAAGGTAGAGAAGACCCAAGAATTGCCAACAAGGAAAGATCCTTTAGTAAAATTTAATCCCATTTCTACCCATGTGGGGCGTACAACTCTGTATCAAATTGCAGTAAAAGAAATTGTGACGTATATTGACTGCCCAGTAATAAAATCCAAAATTTGGACAGGCCAAACCAGCATTCCTTTCAGATTTTTGAAGACGGACTTTAATCAAGCGGGGACATTTTCCTTGCCTTATACAAGAAGATAAAATCGAATCCAAAAAAGTATTTAGGAATAAAAATTGGAATTGTTTGGAAAAGGTCCAAACACTTAGGTAAAATGTTCTGATTAAAAGAATTAATATGACCAATCAGAGAAAATGACAAAAGTGACTATTTCATTAGAGACAATTAACCTGTTTAAGTAAAATAGTAAATTTTCCCTCAGAAGATGATTTCCACATCTGAAGGGCCTCTTGCCAGTGTGAGCATGCTGGTGAGTCAGCAAGTCCGACGATTGATTGAACCCATAGATGTACTTGGAGCAGGTGAATGGCCTCTCGTAGTGTGGATCCGCTGATGGGATTTCAGACTAGAGGAGTGTGTGAATCCTTTGCCACACTCCGGGCAGGTGAAGGGCTTCTCTCCGGTGTGGATTCGTCGGTGGGTCAACAGGTCTGACGATTTACTGAACCCCTTGGCGCAATCATGGCAGGTGAAGGGCCACTCGCCCGTGTGAACAAGCCGGTGGGTCAGCAAGTCAGATGATCGGCTGAAGCCCTTGCTGCACTCAGGGCAGGTGAAAGACCTCTCCCTGGTGTGGATCTGCCGGTGGGTCTTCAGGTTAGAGGACTGGGTGAAGCCCTTACCACATTCAGAGCAGGTGAAGGGCTTCTCCCTGGTGTGGACCCTCTGGTGGGTCTTCAGGTTAGAGGACTGTGTGAACCCCTTGCCGCATTCAGGGCAGGCGAAGGGCCTCTTGCTGATGTGGATCTGCTGGTGTGTCTTCAGGTTAGAGGACTGGGTGAACCCCTTGCCACACTCAGGGCAGGTGAAAGGCCTCTCTTTGGTGTGGATCCATCGGTGACTCTTCAGGTGAGAGAACACATTGAACCCACTGCCGCACTCAGGGCATGTGAAGGGCCTCTCTCCGGTGTGGATTCGCCGGTGAGTCTTCAGGTGAGAGGACTGGGTGAACCCCTTCCCGCACTCGGGGCAGGAGAAGGGCCTCTCCCCAGTGTGGACCCGCCGGTGGGACTTCAGGTGAGAGGACTGGGTGAATCCCTTGCTGCACTCAGGACAGGTGAAAGGTTTCTCCCCAGTGTGGATCCGCTGGTGTGACTTCAGGTTAGACAACTCAGTGAACCTGCTGCCGCACTCAGGGCAGGTGAAGGGCCTCTCCCTGGTGTGGATCCTCCGGTGGGTCTTCACGCTAGAGGGGGTGAACATCTTGCCACACTCGGGGCAGGTCAAGGGTTTCTCCCTGGTGTGTATCTGTTGGTGGGATTTCAAGTTAGAACACTCAGTGAACCCTTGCTGCACTCAGGGCAGGTGAAAGGTTTCTCCCCAATGTGGATCTGCCGATGGGATTTCAGTTTACAGAACTGGGTGAAGCCCTTGCTACACTCGGAGCAGGTGAAGGGCCACTTGCCAGTGTGAACCTGCCGGTGGGTAAGCAAGTTCAACAATCTACTGAACCCCTTGCTGCATTTAAGAGCAGGTGAAGGATGTGCTTGTTTCCCTCGGTGACTCTCTCTGTGCAACTGGCTAAAATTCCTTGCAGTCAGTGGTCCTTAACACTCTTATTCATGGGTGTGAATCTCACTGTGGCTTGTAATCTCTTCTCAGAAATAAAACATGCAAACATCTCTTCACTGACGTGACTGGTGCTCATGTTGCCTTTGATTCCCATCAACAATTCCTCTGCTTTAATCACCCTGCAAAACAAGTGTACCCACATCATTATTCAGAGAAAGGTAGCAGGGTAGAACAGGTAACTTTGGTCTCTGTGGTCAGCTATTGGCTCAGTCAGAAAGTTTGGACTTTATAGGCATTAATTGACCCAAGAAGTTCATTGAATCAGAAAGGTAGAAAGGTAATGAGAGTTTTGTAAAGGGTCCCAACCTGAAACGTTGGCCTTGGATTCAACCTGACCCACTAACTCCCTGCGGCTTCGCATTATTCACTCAAAATTCCAGCATCTGCAGTTTTTGTGTTTTTCGACAGAGGGTTTTATTGACTGTGAATTAAAATTAGTTCATTGTCTGTTTTTAATCTCAGTACCAACTGAAGCTGTTTCCTCAACAATGTGGATGTTGCCAAGGTCTGGAAAACCAATCAGCTCCAAATCCATCCGCATGCATTTCTCAATTCGCATGGCTGACTTTGACAGGGAGAGTGCGACTGGAGAGTGGAATCAATGGAGTTAAACGAGGACATTTGCAGATGCTGAGGTTGAATGTTACACACAAACCTGCTGGAGAAACTCAGCAGGTCACACAGCATACATGGAAAAATAAATTATTCCTTGAAGTGCTCAGGCCTGAAACGATGGTAATAATCTTCACCTGCTATAGGAACATAGGAAGTAGGAACAGGAGTAGGTCAAAAATGGCCCATCGAGCCTGCTCCGCCATTCAATACGATCACAGCTGATCTAATTTATGACCTAACTCCACCTACCTGCCTTCTCCCCATGTCCCCTAATTCCTCCTCTATCATGTAAAAATTTATCTAACCGAATTTTAAATATGTTTAATGAGGCAGCCTCAACCACTTCCCTGGTTAGAGAATTCCAAACATTCACTACTCTCTGGGAAAAACTATTTTTCCTCATCTCTGTCCTAAATCTACTCCCCCGAATCTTGAGATGGTGTCCTCTCGTTTTAGTTTCCCCGGCCAGCTCAAAAAACCTTCCTACATCTATCCTATCCATACCCTTCATAATCCTATATGTTTCTATAAGATCTCCTCTTATTCTTCTGAACTCGAGCGAATACAATCCTAGACGATTTAATCTTTCATCATAAGTCAACCCCTTCATCCCAGGGATCAACCTAGTAAACCTCCTTTGGACCGTCTCCAAAGCCAGTATGTCCTTCCTCAAATATGGAGACCAGAACTGGACACAGTACTCCAGGTGCGGTCTCACCAGTACCTTATACAGTTGCAACATTACCTCCCTACTCCTGAATTCAATTCCTCTAGCGATGAAAGCCAACATTCCATTTGCCTTCTTAATAACCTGCTGTACCTGCAACCCAACTTTTTGCGATTCATGCACAAGCACTCCCAAGTCCCTCTGCACAACAGCATGCTGTAGTTTTTCACCCTTTAAATAATATTCAGCTCTTTTATTTTTCTTGCCAAAGTGGATAACCTCACACTTACTAACATTGTACTCCATCTGCCAGACCTTTGCCCACTCATCCAGCTTAACTATATCCCTCTGCACACTCTCCACATCCTCATTACATTATGCTTTTCCACTCAATTTGGTGTCATCCGCAAACTTGGCTACACCACATTTTGTCCCCTCCTCCAAGTCATCAATGTAAATGATGAACAGTTGTGGGCTTAACACTGACCCCTGCGGCACCCCACTTATCACTCTCTGCCAACCTGAAAAACTCCCATTTATCCCGACTCTCTGCCTCCTGTCAGACAACCAATTTTCAATCCAGGCCAATATACTTCCCCGGACTCCACTTTCCTGTAACTTACTGAGAAGTCTCTTGTGCAGCATCAAACGCTTTCTGGAAATCCAAACATACAACATCAACCTATTCCCCTCTACCCACCGCACCCATTATATCCTCAAAGAATCCTAACAAGTTTGTCAAACAAGATCTTCCCTTTCTAAAACCATGCTGCGTCTGCCTGATTGAACCCTTACATTCTAAAAGTTTCACTATTTCATCTTTAATGACGGCTTCAAGCATTTTTCCAACCACATCCCTTCTTAAAAAGTGGCGTGACATTTGCTGTCTTCCAGCCTGCCGGGACCTGCCCAGAATCCAAGGAATCTTGGTATATGACCACCAATGCATCAAATATAACTTCTGCCATTTCCTTCAGAACCCTTGGATGCATATCATCAGGACCAGGTGATTTGTCTGGCTTTAGTCCCATTAGTTTCTCCATCACTACTTCCTTTGTAACAACTATTTTATCAAGGCCCTCCCCAACATTCGCATCCTTAACTCCGTACTTGGGCATGCTGGACATGTCTTCCACCGTGAAGACTGACACAAAATATTTATTTAATGCCATTTCCTCATTTTTTGCTACCAGTTTTCCTTTCTCATCCTCCAAGGGTCCTATGTTAACTCTGGCCACCCTCTTCCGTTTTATATATTTATAAAATTTTTTGCTTTCTGTTTTTATATTTTGTGCCAATTTACTTTCATAATCCTTTTTCCCATTTCTTATTACCCGTTTTGTAACCCGTTGTCTCTTAAAGTTTTCCCAATCTTCCAGTTTCCCACTGCTCTTTGAAGCTTTGTACACCTGCGCCTTCAATTTTATACTATCCTTTATTTCCTTTGTTAACCACGGTTGATTTTTCCCTCCCTTGCTGCCCCTTTTCCTGACCAGAATATATTTTTGTTGAGCATTACAAAATATTTCTTTGAAATTCTTCCACTGTTCCTCAACTGTTCCATCAATTAGCCTGTGCTCCCAGTCCACTCTGCCCAATTCCTCCCTCATCCTATGGTAGGCACCCCTGTTTAAGCATAATATATTAGTTTTAGATCTAACTATCTTCCATCTGAATGAGAAATTCAATCATACTATGATCGCTATTTCCCAGATGGTCTCTTACTATTACATCATTTACTCTACCTATCTCATTGCACAACACTAGATCCAGGAGAGCATTTTCTCTTTTGGGTTCCTTAACATGCTGCTCAAGAAAGCTATCGCGGATGCATTCTATAAAGTCCTCTTCCAGACTCCCACGACCAACTTGATTTTCCCAATCTATGTGGAAGTTAAAGTCCCCCATGACGACTGCCATATCATTATTACATGCCTCACTTATCTCTCTATCTATTTCCTGTGCCACTAAACTATTGTTATATGGTGGGCGATAGATAACACCCACCAATAATTTTTTCCCTTTGTTATTCTTTATCTCTACCCAAATGGACTCAACATTATGCTCTTTAGATCTTATATCATTCCTCACTACTGCCTGGAGCTCATCTTTGATTAAGAGTACAACTCCACCTCCCTTACCATCCTGTCTATCTCTTTGTACCACCTGATACCCTTGAAAGTTTAATTCCCATTTAGGGTCACCTTGTAGCCATGCTTCCGTGATGGCCACCAAATCATAGGCATGGGTACCAATTTGCGCCTCAAGTTCACTAACCTTATTTCTAATACTGCGGGCATTCAGATAAAGTGCCCTTATGCTCTTTGTCATTTTAATATCTAGTGACTTCTGTAACCTTTTCTTTTGATTTTTCTGCCCACTATTTTTCTTTGTAATTTTCTTAACATTACCATTGAAATTGACCCGAAAACTCACTGCATCATCTGATTTTTTACTTTCTCCTCCCAACATTACTTTTCCTATTTTACTTTTCCTGGCCATTACTTTATCTTCCCTACCCTTTTTTCTATCACTCTGGTTCCCATACCCCTGTCAAATTAGTTTAAACCTTGCCCCACTGCTGTACCAAACATACTTGCCAAAATGTTGACACCTTTTGGATTTAGGTGCAACCCGTCCCTCTTGTAAAGATCATGCTTTCCCCAAAAGAGATCCCAATGATTCAAGAAGCCAAATCCTTGCCTTGTACACCAGCACCTCAGCCACACATTCATTTTCCTTATCCTTACATTCTTTTCATCACTTGCATTTGGAACAGGTAGTAATCCCGAGATCACCACCCTAGTGTTGCTGTCTTTCAGCTTTCGTCCCAGCTCACTGTAATCCCTTTTCATTACCTCCTCCCTTTTCTTGTCAATATCGTTTGTACCCACATGTACCAAGACATCAGGCTGCTCTCCCTCTCCTCTCAGAATATTTTGGACCCAATTTGTGATATCTCGTACCCTTGCACCAGGGAGGCAGCACACCATGCGGGTATACTTATCTGGCTCACAGAACCTCCTGTCCGTACCCCTGACAATGGAGTCCCCAATAACTACTGCATTTCTCCTTTTCCTTCTCTTTTGCACCACTCTGCCAGGCTCATTGCCATTGAACTGGTGCCCGTGGCCATCTTCTGTCCGGTCATCTCCTCAACAGAATCCAACACAACATAACTGATGCTGAGTGGGATAGTCACTGGTGTGCTCTGCGTTTTTCTCGCTTTTTTTTCCCCCCACTGATGGTTTCCCACTTACCTGACACGGGTTCTGGAGTATTTATCACCCTGAAAGTTGAGTCGATTAACTCCTCACTTTCCCTTACAAGCCGCAGGTCATCAATCTGCAACTCCATATCCCTAATTCGCTCCCTTAGTAACTGCATCTCGGTACACCTGGTGCAGATGTGGCCATTTGGGAGGGTGAAGGTCACCCATTGTTCCCACATCTGACACCCAGTACAGAGCACTAACCCTATTGGCATGACTCTGAATACGAAGGCAAATAACTCAGCTTACCTTTTCTCCTTGCCTGCTTTCGCCGAAGCCTGATAAGCCAAAGCCAGGAAGTCTCACTCCTTCACTGCTCCACTCACTGAGCCACTCCTCGCTGGCCGCTCCCTCCCCTTTCACTCCTTTTATTGGCCCCTTGACCAATTAACCCTGTCACTTTCAGCAATCTCCTCCTCCTCTGATTCACAGCCAGACTCTCTCCAAGCTCCTGACTCCCAGCCGAACCAAGTAGGCCCAAGCCCTGGTAAGCCCCTTGACTTTAATAGCTTACATTCTCCTCACTTTCAGCAAGCTCCTCCTCCTCTGACTCACTTTCAGTAAGCTCCTCCTCCTCTGACTCACTTTCAGTAAGCTCCTCCTCCTCTGACTCACTTTCAGCAAGCTCCTCTGACTCACAGCTTGACTCTCTCCAAGTTCCTCCTCCGACTCCCAGCCGAACCAAGTATGGTCACTACAAGACCGGCCGAGATCCTCTGTGTGTATTTATGACCAACATTTCCTGCCTAGGTCCTTGCTCAGGTAAAAGTGAAAACAGACAGGCATCAGAATAAAAAAGTGGGGATGGGAGAATGTGCCAAACCGAGGCCATCTGTAATTTGGAGGAACAACACCTTGTATTCTGTCTGGCTCCTCTCCAATCAGACAGCATTGCCACTCCTATCAGTTATTTCCCCCCCCCCCGTCCCCATGAACTCGCTGCTTTTTCTCTTCTACTCTCCCACCTGTGTCCACTCGTGTCCTCCATTTCTGCCACTACGTGATCCCAATAGACACAAACTGTATTCCCCTCTCCTCACCTCACCACCTTCTGCAGGGACCGCTCCCTCCATGACTTCCTTGTCTATTCCTCCCTTCCCAACAATGACCCCCTTTCCTTGTGACGGCAGGAGATGCTCCACTTGCATCTACACCTCCGCCCTTACCACCACTCGAGCTCCCAAACAGTCCTTCACGGGCAACATTTCACTTGTGAAACTGCAGGGGTTATCTACTGCACATGGTGCTCCCGCTGTGGTCTCCTTTACATTGGAGAGACTGTTTGCAAACTAGAAGATCACTTTGTTGAGCACCTCCTGCTGTGATCTCCTCTACATCGGAGAGACTGTTTGCAAACGAGATCATTTGTTGAGCACCTCAGCTCTGTCTGCCACAAAATAGCATGGATCTTGCAGTGACCACCCATTTCACTTGCTGACATGCCAATACCAGACTGAGACCACCCGCACAACGGAAGATCAACACTTCATGTTCTCTCTGGGCACTCTGTAACCAGATGGCATTAACACCGAATTCTTCATTAAGTCCCCTTCTTCTTCCCTGTCACCTTCCACCAGCTGTCTCCTTCCATAGATCCAAAACCAATCCAACTTTTATCATATTCAATTAAGACTTTTTGTTGACGGACTCCTCCCCCTGGCAATGTTCAGCCTTTATTCTGACAACTTTGATTATTCCTTGAAGAAAGAATAAGGTGATGAGAGGCACTGGTCGTATGGATAGTCCGAAGCTTTTTTCCCCAGGGTTGAAATAGTTGCCACAAGAGGACATGAGTTTAAGGTGCTGGGGAGCAGGTCTGAGTGGTCTGGAGTATGTTTTTTGTGTGGAATGGGATGCCGGTAACAGTAGTGGAGACAGATATTATAGGGTCTTTTAAAACATTTTTGGACAGGTACATGTGGTTTAGAAAAATAAAGGGCTATTAAATAAGCCCAGTAATTTCTAGGGAGGGACATGTTCAGCATAACTTTATGGACCGAAGGGTCTTATTGTGCTGTAAGTTTTCTATGTTTCAAAGGTCTCAGTATGTAAGTTCAGAAAAGTTCTTTGATTCTCAGTCCAATCTTACTTCTTACTCCTCCAAGTTCATTGGTTGCTGGCAATTCTTAAACTGTGCACAGAATTTAACATTTATGAATTTCACCAGGCATTGGTGCTTGAAAGGTAAATTGGTACTGCTCAGGAAGGCTGAGTTTTCATAGAGATTTATTGGGCGCTGGACACAAATTGTATTCCCAATGTCAGTGTCTTTCCGAAGAAACTTGCCCCATCAGGGTTTTCCAGATGCCAAAACTTTTTTTTTAATGCAGAGACTGGTCGGTGTGTGGAATGGGCTGCAGGCAATGGTAGTGGAGGTAGAAACATAGGGTATTTTCAGACACTTCTGGATAGGAAAATGGAGTTTAGAAAAATAAAGGTCTATTTGTAAGGAGGGGCATGTTCGAAACAAAGTTATGGGTCAAACAGCCTGTATTGTGCTGTAGGTTTTCTATATTTCTAAGGGCTCAGGCCCGAAATGTCGATAATGTATTTGTACCTCCTATGGACGTTGCGACACCGGCCGAGTTCTCCAGTATTTCAATGTGTGTTTCCCACTTGTGACCTGTTACCCTGAGCTCCTCCAACTTCGACTCTCCAACCTTGACGAGGAGCCCAGTCCCGAAACATTGCTCGCCCTTTGACTTCCAGCACGTTTGTGCAGTGCGAAGGGAACTCATATCCGTCTCTTTACTCAGAATGACCCGCGTTCCTGAACCCGCTCTATTGGGCCCAGACGAGCCGCGCCCGGGGCCTTGCAGGGCCGCCCCCGCCCGCCTTTCCTACCAGGGCCGAGCCGTTCACCCGCCTCCTGTCGCACCGGCCAATTCCCACGGGGAAGAGGGGCCCGAACTGGCCGTGGCCGATGTTAGAAGGCGGCGGACTCACCAGCCGAGAGAACGCGGCTGCAAACGTCTCGGAGAAGTACCTGGGCGTCTGTACAGTGACTGCCCGAGCTCTGGCACTTCCGTTCGCCCCTCCTCCTGATTTGCGGTCTCCCCGTCACGTGAAGGCTTGCCGCTCCTCGAGCGCCGTTACCTCAGCAACGGACTGGTCCACGTGAGCGGCATGGGGGTCCCGGGGCGCGGGCTTGGTCCTTGTTGGACCCGCGCTGTCCTGAGGTAGACCAGGTGCTGCCTTGGGGAGGAGGTCGAGCGGGGACGGAGGGAGGGATAGAATCCGCTGTCCCAACCCCTCCCCCTCATGCCCCCGATGAGATCTCTGCTGACGGAGCAGATTCAAAGCTGAATGAAAAACCATTTCTTCCCTTTTCCTGCAGGTCCAGAAAACCTGTTCTCTTTCCTCTCCCATTAGACAGTTGCCCTCTCCCCATCGCTTCTTTCTTCCCCCTCCCACCTGGATCTACCTGTCACCTCCTACCTATGAGACTGTGCTCCTGCCCCTTTCTCCTTCCTCTTCTTCTGTCGGCTCCGTCTCCATGTTCTACTACCAGCATTCTCTTTGTGAGAAACAGAATCACCAAATTTATTCGGCCAGGTCTTAGAACAAATACTTTCAAAGAGGTTAATGAAGTTTGAGGCTGTGATAGTACAGATCTATCACCAATGTATATAGTGTATATAGTTGCACGTGGAGGACCATCGCCTTCCCAAGATCGTGTTATATGGCGAGCTCTCCACTGGCCACCGTGACAGAGGTGCACCAAAGAAAAGGTACAAGGACTGCCTAAAGAAATCTCTTGGTGCCTGCCACATTGACCACCGCCAGTGGGCTGATAACGCCTCAAACCGTGCATCTTGGCGCCTCACAGTTTGGCAGGCAGCAACCTCCTTTGAAGAAGACCGCAGAGCCCACCTCACTGACAAAAGGCAAAGGAGGAAAAACCCAACACCCAACCCCAACCAACCAATTTTCCCTTGCAACCACTGCAATCGTGTCTGCCTGTCCCGCATCGGACTTGTCAGCCACAAACGAGCCTGCAGCTGACGTGGACTTTTTACCCCCTCCATAAATCTTCGTCCGCGAAGCCAAGCCAAAGAAGATATAGTTGCAGTATCTAGACTGTGCTTACAGTGATTGGCTGAGAGCTTAGCCACGCCTACTGTCTGGGCCTTAAAGGGTTGTGTCCCTAGCCAGGTCGGATTATTCTGTGCTGGTCGGCCACCTGTGAAGAGCTCCTGTCTTTTACTAATAAAAGCCTTGGTTTGGATCAACAAGTCTTTGATTCTTTCGACGAGCTCTACAGAGGCTTATTGAAGAGGTGTATAAATTAATTCCTTCAATTCTTAAATACGGGTGCCAAACTTTAAAAAAATACATAATCTTCTTTGGCTTGGCTTCGGGGATGAAGATTTATGGAGGGGTATGTCCACGTCTGCTGCAGGTTCGTTGGTGACTAACAAGTCCGATGCGGGACAGGCAGGCACGGTTGCAGCGGTTGCAAGGGAAAATTGGTGGGTTGGGGTTGGGTGTTGGGTTTTTCCTCCTTTGTCTTTTGTCAGTGAGGTGGGCTCTGCGGTCTTCTTCAAAGGAGGTTGCTGCCCGCTGAACTGTGAGGCGCCAAGATGCACGGTGGGAGGCGAGATCAGCCCACTGGCGGTGGTCAATGTGGTAGGCACCGAGATTTCTTTAAGCAGTCCTTGTACCTATTCTTTGGTGCACCTCTGTCTCGGTGGCCAGTGGAGAGCTCGCCATAGAACACGATCTTGGGAAGGCGATGGTCCTCCATTCTGGAGACGTGACCCACTCAGCGTAGTTGGGTCTTCAGCAGCGTGGATTCAATGCTTGTGGACCCTGCCAGCTCGAGTACTTTGATGTTGGTGATGAACTCACTCCAATGAATGTTGAGGATGAAGCGGAGACAGCGCTGATGGAAGCGTTCTAGGAGCTGTAGGTGATGCTGGTAGAGGACCCATGATTCGGAGCCGAACAGGAGCGTGGGTATGAAAACGGCTCTGTACACGCTGATCTTTGTGTGTTTCTTCAGGTGGTTGTTTTTCCAGACTCTTTTGTGTAGTCTTCCAAAGGCGCTATTTGCCTTGGCGAGTCTGTTGTCTATCTCGTTGTCGATCCTTGCATCAAATGAGGTAGGTAAACTGGTTGACCGTTTTGAGTTCTGTGTGCCCGATGTAGATGTGGGGTGGCTGGTAGTCATGGTGAGGAGCTGGCTGATGCAGGACCTCAGTTTTCTTCAGGCTGACTTCCAGGCCAAACATTTTGGCAGTTTCTGCGTTCCAAACCCAAATGGGGAATCTGATTACTATTACTATTACATTTTCTTTCTACTGCTAAGGCAATCTTTACAAATTGTTTTTGCTATGTAGATAGTTTCGGTCTTTTCCCTTAAATATTGCCTACTAAAAATAACATTGGAGTTTGTGGAAATTCAATTCCTATAACCCGTTCTAAATAAATCACCATTTTTGACCAAAAGGTCTCACTTTCAAGCAGGACCAAGTGGAATGCTAAAGAAGTACCTACCTCCATTTCTATCTCAAAAACTTTTATTTCTTTATCTCTTCTAATTATTTCCGCCAATGGTTGTATTGCCAATGCAAACTAAAATGGTGATAATGGACATTATGTCAGATGATCTTTCTAAAAAAAATTTTGATACTTGTCCATTTGTAACCACTTTAGATTTTGGTTGATTATATAATGCTTTTATCCAATTTATAAAAGCATTTGGATCTCAAATATATTTAATACTGTTACAAGCCCAGAGGACCCCAAAACCCAGCAGCAATAGATATTCACCAAGACAAATGGTTACTTAAACAAAAGTTGCTTTTAATTATATTTAAACATGAAAACAGAATCAAACTTTAATTTATCCGTATTAACTTAACTAACCTAACTTAACCCCCTTCTAATTCTAAGTGCACATGAATGTAATGTTTGCGTAAGTTCAGGAATGTTCTTGGTTTCACAGTCCAATCTTCTCATTCCTCCAAGTTCACTGGTTGCAGGCAATTCTTATACTGTGCACAGAATTAAACATTTGTAAAGTGCTTGAAAGGTAAATGGAAGGTTCTTGTTGGTTTTCATAGAGAGATTCATTATTCCAGGACAGCCACAACTGATTTACTTCCATCAGCCACTTCCATGTCTTTCTGATGAAACTTTCCCCCTCAGGGTTCTCCAGATAATAACCTCTTCCTTTCAGGTCACCACAGAGTGCCTTTTTGTTTCACTTATTCCAAGTGAAACATTAGACAGCCACTCCTCTCCTCTTGCATGAACCACAAGTGCTTTGACCACGCTGAACTAAGCATTCACAACCCGTCTTCCAAAAGGGGTTTTCCACAAGCAGGCAAATTTGCCTGCAAAACTGATCTTTCTCTCTCTCTCTCTCTGCGAGAAAGCCTGTTTGACTCTCTCTGCTTGCAAAACCACATGATCCTCTTAGAACAGAAAGTTCCACTCCAGACAATCTGAGGCTCCTACAAACTATTTCATCTGTTGCCTTTTTGTAAACTACAATCCATTAGTGAAATCTCTTGGAAGCTCTCCAAAGCTTCTGCAAAGACTGTTGGCCCAGACATGTCTAGCATGGGGCAGAGCTCCAGTATTTTAAATAAGATTTGTTTTAAAGTGTTTGTATGTGACCTACACTAAAACCCACCCCAATTTATCTCCCAAAAACATATCTATATTCTGGCACAATACTCTAAATAAAAAGTCCCATCCCAATCTATCAAATGCTTTTTCTTTATCTAATGCAACTGCTACTGCTGGTGTCTTTCCATTCTTTTCTACATCTATCAGTCTCATAAATTTAATTATATTGTCCGCCGCTTGTCTTTTTTAATAAAATCAGTTTGATCTATATTTATTAATTTTGATAAATATTTTGCTAATTGATTAGCTAATAATTTAGATACAATTAAAATAAAATTAGTTTATTTGCAGATGATGTTATAGAGTATTTAATAAGACCAGAAATATAATTGAATAAAATAAATGCAAGATTAGCAGAGTATAGATTAGTATCTGGTTATAAAGTGAAGTGATGCCTATGGCTGATATGGATTACACGCAACGTAAAAAAATGACAAAATTCAAGTGGCAAAAAGAAGCAATTAAATATTTTAAAAAATTTGATAGAAATTTAAATAATTTATTTAAGTTACATTATTTACCAATATTGAAAAAGATAGATGAGTATTTAAAAGATGGAAAGATTTATCAATAAATTTAATAGGATGGGTAAATTGTATTAAGATGAATATTTTTCCAAGAATACAATATTTGTTTCAATCATTACCCATTCCTGTACTGGAAAAAATTCCTGGCATTTGAATAAAAATATACAAGAATTTATCTGGAAAGGTAAAATGCCCAGACTTGCTTTGGAAAAAAAAAGAAATTTGAACAAGGAGGAATAAGATTACCAAATTTCAAAAATTATTATAAAGCAGCTCAATTAAGATTTTTGTCCTCCTCTTACCAAATTGGTGATGAAACAGTTTGGGTTCAGATTGAAATGAATAAAATTGGAGAAATTATCCCAGAGCAATTTTGTATAAGTGGAATAGTGAATTGTTGAAAGGGAAAATAGAAATACTGATTTTACAACATTTATTGAAGATATGGAATGGGATCCATTTGGAGAGAGGAATTAAAAATTATCAAATACCCAAAATGATGTTAAGACAAAACCAACTTATTCCTTTTACTTTTAATAATTCTTTATTTGATAGTTGGTACAGTAAAGGTATACATTGGACAAAAGATTATTTTTGGAAAAAAATATTTTTTGAACAATTAATATGACATACAAAATAATACAATTTTTGCATATTACCAATTTAAACTGTTTTTAAAAGATAAATTGGGTGCAAATTTGAGACTTATGGAACAGTCAATTTGAATATTTAATTACAGTTTCATTTATTAAGAAATTTATTACTAATATTTTATAAAATTGAAATATACTATGGGGAAAAAGGACATATAAATCAAAACAACCATGGGAAAAATATTTAAATATACAAATTCAAGAAGAATTTTACAAAATAAATATATACAATATACTCATCTAAGAAAGAGCCCTACTACCCCCTCCCCCTCCCACCAAACCCACCCCCAACAACCCACCCCCCCTTCGGAGCATTTAAAAAAAAACAATTATTTCAGTTTTAACAGGTTGCTGTTTGGTATGCCATCTTTTTACATTTTTTAAAAGACATTTACTTAACATCCAAACCCATACACTCCAAATACAAACCACATTTTAACAAAAAAAGAATAATTATTCCGCAAATTGTAAGTTATCTTTTTCAAATAAATACACAATAGGATTTCATTATGCCATCTTTTTATACAGCTATATATTTTCTAGCTACTGCCAATGCTAAAAGTATGAATGCAATTTGAGATTTATCTAGTCACAAACCTGTCGTTAGTGTATTCATATAGCCCAGGAGTGGCCAAACTTGTTTAATGTAAGAGCCACAAACGATAAAGATCAGATGCTTGAGAGCCACAGGACATGAACAAAATTCACACATATGTTTTTATTGTTACACACACATTTTGTTACAAAACATTTATATAAATTTTAAGAAATGCATATTAAATGCAATATTTATTCATGCATGCAGTTTTAAAACTGTTAACTTGTATTAATTTCAGTAATCACAAAGACACAAATATGTAAAAAAAGGTAAACCAAAAAATTAGAGATATTTTAATCAGATTTCCACCTTACAAAATTAGTCGGGTGGGTGAAAGACCAGTACCATGAGTCAGGTGGGCAGGGGGGAGGAGAGCGGCAGCGCGAGTCAGGCAGGCGAGGGGGGGGGAAGACTGGCAGTGTGAGTCGGGCAGGTGAGGAGTGGGGGAGACTGGCAGCGCGAGTCGGGACAGGCTGCATGAGTTGGGAGGGCGAGGGGGGGGGGGAGACTGGCAGCGTGAGTCGGGCATGCGTGGGAGAGACCAGCAGTGAAAGTCAGATGGGTGAGGGGAGGAGATCGGCAGTGTGAGTTGGGTGTGTGGGTGAGGGGGGGAACTGGTAGTGTGAGTTGGGTGGGCAAGGGGAAGAGACCAGCAGCGCAGGTCAGGCAGATGAGGGGGAGAGACCGGCAGCACAAGTCGGGCAGGCGAGGGGGAGAGACCAGCGGCATGAGCTGCGCAGGTGAGGGGGAGAGACTGGCAGAGTGAGCTGGGCGGGCGAGGGGTAGAGACTGGCAGCGCAAGCTGGGCAGGCAGGAGACCGGGAGCACAAGCCAAGCGAGCCACATATTAAAGGTTAAAGAGCCGCATGTGGCTTGTGAGCCACGGTTTGACCACCCCTGATATAGCCCAATAAACATACCCATGGGTAAATAATGTTACGAGCCCAAAGGACCCCAAAACCCAGCAGCAATAGATATTCACCACTTCAAATGGTTATTTAAACAAAAGTTATTTTTAATTAACTTTAAACATGAAAATAGAATCAAGCTTTAACTTATCTCTATTTACTTAACTTATCCAAATTAACCCCCTTCTAATTCTAAGTGCACGTGTATGATGTGTGTGTAAATTAAGAAAAGTTCTTTGGTTCACAGTTCAATCTCACTTCTCCTTCTTCCAAGTTCTCTGGCTGTAGGAAATTCTTATACTGTGGACAGAATTTAACATGTATAAAGTTCACCAAGCTTTGGTGCTCGAAAGGTACATGTTTACCACTCAGGAAGGTTCTTGTTGGGTTTGCAGAGAGAGATTTGTTGTTGCAAGATTTCCACAACTGAGGTACCTCCATTAGTCACCTCAATGTCTCGCTGATAAAACTTGCCCCATCAGGGTTCTCCATATGATAATCTCTTTCTTTCAGGCTAACACAGAGTTCCTTTCTGTTCCACTTATTTCAAGAGAAACATCAGACAGATAGCACTTTCAGCCATCCACCACTCTGGAACTTTCTGTTTCCCACCAGCTTTTCCTGGCTTGTTTCAGCCGTGACTGATCAATCTCTTTCAGTGTCACAAACACACTGGCTGAGAGAGCTTGTTGAGTTTGTCTTCTCTCTCTCTCTCTCTCTCTCTCTCTTTCTCTCTCTCTCTCTCTCTCTCTCTCTCTCTCTTTCTCTCCAACTGCCAACTGCCAGAAAGCCCATGTGACTGTCGCACTTGCAAAAAACCCAACTTCTTCAGCAAACATCAGGAGTTATCCTTCTGTTCCCATCGGTTGTCTTAGATAAACAAAACTCACAAGTGACCTTTCTGTGAGCACTCTGTAGGTACTTGCAAACAGCCAGTTTGTCTCCTCCAAGACAATGGTCTATTAATTTCATGACATCATTTCAATTGGCACCTACTTGTGAAATGTGCATAAAATTCTCCAAAGTTTCTGCAATGTTACTGAAAATGAACTCTTCAGTATTTCAAATAAGATTTGTTTTAAAATGTTTGTATGTATGTAACCTACTCTAATCTTACAAAATTCTCCCAATATTTATCCATTACAATATGTAGATCTATCTTGAACAAATCTTGCAAAAACTTAATAATTTCTCTTAAGAAGCTCTGACTTTTGTACATTCCCATCTTCTTTGGCTTGGCTTCGCGGACGAAGATTTATGGAGGGGGTAAATGTCCACGTCAGCTGCAGGCTCGTTTGTGGCTGACAAGTCCGATGCGGGACAGGCAGATACGGTTGCAGCGGAAAATTGGTTGGTTGGGGTTGAGTGTTGGGTTTTTCCTCCTTTCCCATACTGAATGTAAAAATGTACTTGTCTGTTCACCACACTGAAAGCACAAATCTGATGAACTAAATCCATATTTTTTCAACTTTTCAGGGATTAAATACAACTGATGCAAAAAATTTTGATTAACCAAGGTATATTCACTTTGCAACACTGTCAACACTCATATTAGACTACTCCTCCAAAGATATAGGAATAGATGGATCCTTCTCCCATTTATCTTTTGTTTTATATATATCAGCCTTCATTATCTTTTCCTGTAATAACATATACATTTCCAAAATAAATCCCTTCTTCCCCTTATCAACAATTAATTTCAAATTTCATTTGACCAGGCAAGACTAACTCTCCACCAATATACCAAACTTCTCTTTAAATCCTCCACTAATATCATACCTTTTGATCCTGGTCTTTCAAATAAGGATTATTCAAAGAAAATAGGATTATTCAGTTCTGTCTTCGCTGAAATGTTACCTTTCGTTCCTATAATTTGATTTTGTTTATGCCATACACCTATCAAATGTTTCTGAACTGGCAGTTTATACTGCTGTAGAAGTGATGGATTCCATTTATATATATAAAGTGATGTGTGTTTCTCTCAAAGATCTGGTCCAACTCCACCTTCGCCCATACCGGAGGTTGATCTATATCAAGCAGTCTATTAATAAACTGTAATTGCACCGCTTCATAATAATTCTGTAAGTGTGGTAATTGAAGACCACCTAAATTATACCTCCATGCCAGCTTTTGAATAGAAACTCTTGACAATTTGCCTTTCCATAAAAACAAATGAACTATTTTATTTAATTCCTTAAAATAAATTTCCCGGTACACCACTTGGAATAGATACTGAATACAAGGATATATATAATATTCATTTTAATGCAATTTACTCATCCAATTAAAATTAATGATAACTCTTTCCATCTATTTAAATCAAATTAATCTTATTTAATAGAGGTATATAATTTAAACTATACAGATTTTGATATTTTTTATCCACTATTACCCCTAAGTACTTAATTTTATTGGACCATTTAAACTTCATAAGCTGTCTACAATCTGAATAATCTTCATCCGAAATTGGTAATATCTCATTTTTATCCCAATTTACTTTATACCCTGAAATTACCCCATATTGTTTCAACAAACTTTGAAATGACTCTAAAGAACTTTTGGGATGAGATAAATATATTAATCTGCAAACAGATTAATTTTGTACTCTTGTCCACGAATTATAATTCCCTTAATATTAATTTCTTGCCTTATTGCTTGAGCCAAAGGTTCTATAACTAATGCAAATAAAGCTGGTGCAAATTAAATACCGGCAAAATCTGCCCATTCATCACCACATAAGTAGAAGGTTAAGTATATAGGCCTTAACCAGTAAAGAGTGGTCCAAATTTAAATCTTTCTAACACTCCACATGATCAAAAGCTTTATCCGCGTGTAGTGCTAGTATCATTGGTTGGTTGAGTTGCTGTCTTGAAGCATTAATTATTGTAATCAATTTAGTAATATTATCAGCTGAATACTTAATCTTAATAAATCCTGCCTGATTCACATGCACTAATTTTGGTAATAAATTAGCCAATCTGTTTGCTAATACCTTTGCTACAATCTTGTAATCCGCATTCAATAAAGATATTGGTCTATATTAAGCTACTTTTAATGGGTCTCTATCCTTCTTTGGAATAACTCTTATTAATGAAAACAACTCTGGAAATAAACCTGTGTCAGTCATTTATTTAACTACATCTGTATATACAAGAAGTAACAAATCATAAAATTCTTTATAAAATTCCATTGTGAATCCATTTTCTCCTGTGATTTCCCACTAGGCATAGATTGCAATGCCTCCTTAAGTTCCAAATCAGTAAATGGGCCATTCATTTCCCTAATATCCTCATCACTTAACAAAGGTACATTTAAATTAGCCAAAAAAGATTCATTCTGCTCCATGTCAGAGGTCCCTTCAGATGTATACAAATCCTGATAAAATGTACGAAATTCATCATTAATATCCTGTGGTTTCTGTTATCTCTGAATTCTTCCTAACTACATTAATCGTTCTAGATACTTGTTCAGTCTTCAACTGCCAAGCTAAGACCTTATGAGGTCTTTTGCCAACTCATAATAATGTTGTTTCAATTGTTGGATAATTTTTTTGTAATTATAAGTTTGCATGGTATTATAATGTACCTTCATTTTAGACAATTGCATCTTATTATCCTCTGTTGAATTTTTCTGAAATTTCTTCTCTAATATTGGGATTTCTTTTTCTAAGTTCTGACTTTCTGCCATATATTTTTTCTTCACTTTCCCTGTATAACTAATAATCTGACCCCTCAAATATGCCTTTAAAGTATCCCATAAAGTAAACTTACTCTGAACTGAACCTTCATTCATTTCTAAAAAAAGACTAATTTGATCTCTTACAAGTTTAATAAATTCAGGCTTTTTTAACAACATTTCATTAAATCTCCAACGGTAAGTAATTTCTGACACCTCAGTGCCACTACATGAAATTAGCAATACATGAAATTACATCAGACAAAATCCTGCTCTTATATTTAGCCTGACTAATTCTACCTTGCAAATGAGGTGATACCAAAAAGAAGTTTATTCTTTTTTAAAATTTTTAAAAATTTTTCACACTATGAACCATATCAATCAAAATACATACAAACATTTCCCTCTTAAATATACACAGTGGCATTTTCTCCCCTTTTTTCCCCTACCTTCCCTCCCCCCCTTCCCACCCCCCTCCAAACCCATTAAACATTCAACATATACAATACAATAAAACCATTAAACAATGTCATCACACAAAGAAAATAAACAAGAAAATTGTGTCATCTACTTTTACACACTGGATCAGGTCATTTGTCTTCTTATCATTTTATCATTTTAGGGGATGGATGTCCAAGGCAAGCCTTCTCTGTTGTGTTACATGTACGGTTCCCAAATTTGTTCAAATATTGTGACTTTATTTTTTAAATTATATGTTATTTTTTTCCAATGGAATACATTTATTCATTTCCATGTACCATTGATGTACTCTCAGGCTCTCTTCTGTTTTCCAAGTTGACATTATACATTTTTTTGCTACAGCTAAAACTATCATCATAAATCTTTTTTGCGCTTCATCCAGTTTGAGGCCTAATTCTTTACTTCTTATATTACTTAGAAGAAAGATCTCTGGATTTTTTTGGTATGTTGCTTTTTGTGATTTTATTTAATACCTGATTTAGATTTTCCCAAAACTTGTTCACTTTCTCACATGCCCAAATTACATGTACTGTTGTTCCCATTTCCTTCTTACAGCGAAAACATCTATCTGATAATGTTGGATCCCATTTATTTAACTTTTGGGGTGTGATATGTAACCTGTGTAACCAACTATATTGTATCATGCGTAACCCCGTGTTTATTATATTCTTCATAGTTTCAGAGCATAACTTTTCCCATATTTCATTTTTTATCTTTATGTTTAAATCTTTTTCCCACTTTTGTTTGGGTTTATAGCTTATTTCATCATTTTCCTTCTCTTCCAGCTTGATGTATATGTTTGTTATAAATCTTTTTATTATCGTTGTTTCTGTAATCACATATTCAAAGCTGCTTCCTTCTGGTAATCTCAATCTCCTTCCCAATTTGTCCTTTAAGTAGGCTTTCAGTTGATGGTATGCAAGCATTGTACCTTGAGTTATTCCATATTTGTACTTCATTTGTTCAAATGTTAATAAATTATTTCCCAAAAAACAAATTTCTATTCTTTTAATTCCTTTTCTCTCCCATTCTCTAAAGGAAAGATTATCTATTGTGAAAGGGATTCATTGATTTTTGCGTCAATAATAATTTTGGTAGTTGGTAATTTGTTTTTTTCAAACTGGATTTATTAAGAAAAGACGAACAGTGGATAATGTCTGTAAATTCATTAATTTAATCCATGCAGTACAAGGAAATAAGATACCAATAGTGGGTGTTACTTTAGACACAGAAAAAGCCTTTGACAGGGTAGAATGGAATTATTTATTCAAAGTATTACAGAGGTCCAACCTACCTGAAAAATATATTAATTGGATTAAAGCATTATATAAGGGACCATTGGCAAAGGTGACAGTAAATGGATATGTATCAAACCAATTTAAATTAAGTAGGTCAACTAGGTAGGGATGTCCACTATCTCCCTCATTCTTCACTTTAGTAATAGAACCATTGGCAGAATTGATAAGAACAGAAAATAAAATAAAAGGGATAAAAATAAAGGAGAAGTAGTATAAAATCAGTTTATTTGCAGATGACATCACAGTATACTTAACAGAACCAGAAATATCAATAAAAGAACTACATAAGAAATTGAAGGAATATGGAGAAATATCGGGGTACAAGATCAACGCAAATAAAAGTGAAGCGATGCCAATGAATAATGTGAATTACACAGAGTTTAAAAAAGAATGACCATTTAAATGGCAAACACAAGCAATCTGATACCTAGGTACTAGATTAGATAATAATCAAGGCCACACATGTCAAACTCTTATATTTGGCCCGCAAGATCATTTCAAAAATGTATTAGAGTTGGCCCGCCCTGCAGCGAGAGCCGATGCTGTTTTTTGGTCATGTCACCCCCACCATCCTCCCCCTTCATTGCACATCCTTCCCCATTGTAACACGAGAAATTGTAACACGGGAAGTCTGTCGATGTCATCAGCCGGCAAGCCAGTTGGAAGGCTCCCCGCACAACCAGTCACTTCTCCCACCTGTCGAGTGGTGCGGCGGATGGGCGAGCGCCTGTGATTTCCTGTCGGCGCGACGGGCATGGCAGGCTGCGCACGGCCCCCAGGCAGCGCGAGCCCCGCGCGACTGGCACCGGACGGCCCTTCCACAGCGCGAGCGCACTTCTCCTGGTCGCCACGGCCTTCAGCGCTTGCACCCGCGCGGACCCCAGAGACGGCTGGTTCGGCCCTGCACGTGAAGAGAGAGATGGTGGCTGTCCGCAAAGGCTGATCGGCAGCGCGCTGGGCCTGAGTGGGTGGGTAAGCAGGGGTGGGCAGAGGGTGTAGGTGAGGAGTAATGGGCAGGGGAAGTTATGGTGGTGCGAGGGGCAGTTAGAGGGAGGGATGAGTAGAAGGAGGGGTGGATAGGGAAGAGCTAAAAGGGGAGGGGCAGGGTGAGTAGGGGAGGGGTGATTAGAGGGTGAGAGACGGGTAGAGGGAGGAACAGGTTGAGAGGAGAGGCAGTAGAGGGGTGTGTATAGGATGGGGTGGGTAGAGGCAGAGCGAGTGGAGTGAAGGGTGAGTAGAGGTTGGGTAAAGGACTGGTAGGGAGAGGGATGGTGGGTCGAGGGTGAATAGAGGCCTAGAGCCTGAGGAGTGAGCAGGAAATGCTGAGTCCTGATGCAGGCCAAAATGGACACAGCCTGTGAATGCTGACTACATCTCCACAGGGACCAAATATGTTTCCCTCAGGTCAAGCAAAGGGTGAACTTGAGCTACCTACTCCTGACCTGTAACATTATCCTCCTAAAGTTATATCCTAAAGTTTAACATTACATATGTTGAAAGAAGAGAAAACATGCAGATGTTGCTGAAAAATTTCAATAAATATTTAGTTCAGCCCTCGACTTAGTCCAAGTTTTTAATTTTGGCCCTCCGTGAATTTGAGTTTGACACCCCTGATCTAGGCCATCTATACAAATTAAATTATCAGTCATTAATGAAGAAATTACAAGATGACTTAGAACATTGGAAAGATTTACCATTAACACTGATCGGAAGCGTAAATTGCATTAAAATGAATGTATTCCTAAGGATACAATAGCTATTTCAATCATTACCAATTCCCTTAACAGAGAAATTCTTCAATGAACTAAAGAGAATAATAAAGACATTCTTATGGAAAGGGGGGAAACCGAGGATAGTGCTAGATAAATTAACAGAGTGGTACAAACAAGGTGGTTTGCAGCTACCAAATTTTAAAAATTATTATAGAGCAGCACAATTAAGGTATCTATCAGATTTTTTATCAGACATGGGAAAAACCAGATTGGACCAAGATAGAGCTAGATAAAATAGGGGAGAAGGTACCAGAACATATACTTTATAAATGGGATGAAAAACTGGTGGAATATAAAAGTTCACCAGTACTGCATCATTTACTCAACATATAGAAGAAGATTCATGTAGATAGAAGTCTATTCTTGAGAACGAATCAGGATGGCCAGAATAAATGAAAATTCTTTTTCAGTCAAATTCACCCACCTCCATATTTCCACTAAATTTAGGTCTCAGATATTCTTTAGGCATTTTAGTTGTCTTCACAGTTTTTGGAGATTTATCCAACAATGGATCAAAACAACAGTTAAAATCACCTCCTACTATAATATTATCATTTAATTGGTTCAAATGCAAAAATGTATCTGCACAAATTCTGCATCATCTTCATTCAGTGCATACACATTCATCAAAGTCCAAGCATGTGAAAATATTTTAAAATTTCAACACTCTAATTGCATTAGCAGAGAAAGATTCCAGAATAAAAGGCACTTTTTAATGTATCAAAATTGCTACTTCTCGAGCTTTGGAATTAAAAGAAAATGATATGGTTTCCCATTTCAACTTCATGTTCTTTCTCAGTCAATGGGTCTCTTGTAAAAATGCAATGTCGACCTTCATCTTAATTTAATCCAATACTCATTTCTGTTTTATCAGATGGTTAAGCCCTTCAACATTAAATGTCACAAAGTTAAAGTTACTCATTGTTCCCCTTAAAATGGCACCCAACACAACTAGCCCTTACACAAAATATAAGCTTCTGAAAAATTCTCTAAAACTACCAATATACATAAGAAAAACATAAAATAAACAAATCAAGTGACAAAACTCTTCATAGAAACCCTAACAAAAAAAAACCCTTTATAAACTGGATGTGGTCAATACCACTAGTGGCAGACGACTTCGGAAGATTCAGAGTCGCCCACCCCCCCTTCACCCCCCCCCCCCCCCCAAGCTGATAGTCCAAAAGAAAACTTTTCCATATTCAGACATTCATCCCACAGACTCTATGGAACCAACAATTTGATCATCCTCCCCAATCTCAATCAATTTCTGTTCCTCCAATTTCTTCCTTCCATTTCCGTTCCCATTCTTCTTCAAGGATACCTGCGATTTCAACTTTTTCTGCAACTCAGAACGAGTTGGGTTATTTGGTAGAGAATTAGCCATCACTCTCATCCTCAAAAAACTGAGCCTGAAAATGTTCATAGAACACTTTCAGTACAGCTGGGTATCTGAAAGCAAATCTATATCATTTCTTCTATAAAACTGCCTTCGCTGGATTAAATTCCTTACATCTCCTTATAACATCCTGACTCAAATCGGCATTAAAAAAACACCCTATTGCCTTGGACCACCAAAGGTCCCTGATTTTGATGAGTCTTCTGCACTGCAAGACGTAAAATTATCTTGTGATCTTGATACTGCAAACATCGAACAAGAACTGCTCTAGGAGGTTGGTCTGGGAAAGGTTTTCGCCTTATTGTCCTGTGTGCTCGGTCTAACTCCAACCCTTCTGGAAATGCATCTTCTCTCAATATTTCGGGTATCCATTTCCAAAAAAACTTCACTGGATCTGTTCCTTCTATATCTTCCAGCAGTCCTACTATCTTAACATTATTGCGCCAACTCTGATTTTCAAATGAGTCAGTTTTCTTCAGAAACTCTCATTTTTGAACATCCCAACCCATAATATAATGTTCAACATAATCCATCCTTTCAGCATATCTTTCCACTTTATCTTTACAGTCATGAAATGCCTGTTTAATTTCTTTAAATTCATCTTGCACCATGTCTCAGACATTTATTAACATATTTTTTAATTGCAGACACTTCTTCGGATATATATTGGCCATTTTCCCTCTTAATTCAGTCAGTTGAGTCTTATTGTCCATAAAACCCTGAGTTACTTGTACTGTCATGTCATCCATTCTTCGCATAAAATCTTTCGATAAAGATACAGTAGCATCCCCTTCAGCAACTGAAGCTTTAAAAGTTTGTAATGGAGGAGATTTAAATCTTTGAGCCCTACTTTCAATAATTCTTGCAGCTTGAAATATTGCTTCTTCTTTTTCCTCCTCCATCATTGTCAACATTTCTTCCTCCTCTTCTTGCTCCATGGTGACTATCTCAGCCTGGGCCAATCGAGTGTAGTGCATATGCACGCTCGTGTTCACATTCAGGGCACTCATCCTTGCACTCCACGACCTCCTCAGGCGCGTGTCTAATGTTGCGCTCATGCCCCCCATTCCAAGACAGGACTCACCACACAGACGCCATCTTGCATCCCCGAATGCAAAGAGGACGCCAGTGTAATGGAAAACTTTGCCTGAATAGTCCTCTGCGAACTCAGAGCTTCGGTAATCGACACTCGTGGATCCTTCTAAAAGGTAGGCCTCAGTTCCTCTGCACTTTTAACTCTTTTAAAATGTGTTTTTCTGTTCTTTATTTTCCATTTTCCCCTTTCTTGGGGGGGTAGAGGGTTGGAGAGAAAATAGAAAAATTTATTGTATAATTTTGTATTATGTTGTTACAAGTTATTATTTTCATTGAGTTAATGATTGTATTGATGCAAATGATAATTTAAAAATGTACCTGCCTCCTGACCATATCTAAAACATTGACCACATAAATCTGACTTTGTGGCGGCGCACAACCTCATGGCGAACTAGCCCCACTTGTATCGCCACGTGGCGGGGCAACCATGGGGAAATGGCATCATCAGAGTCTTCTCTCTGACTTCAGCATCCATTCCAGCGCACACCCTGGGCAGCGATTATGACATCACAATGCATCAGGTGACTGAGTTCATGCTGCCCTTAAAGGGGCGTGCTGAATTTGAATAAAAATAATTATTAATGACCTTCGGTGTGGCAGCAGTGATTTCTTTCAGCTCCAACAAGCCCCACAGTGGTGACCCCGATGGGCCCAGACAGCTATCTGGACCCAGCAAACAATGGACGCAGCTGAGGTGAACACAGTAGCCCTCAAACTTCCCCCTTTCTGGCCCCATCGCCCACGGACGTGGTTCAGGCAGGTGGAGGCACAATTCCACCTCCGTAATATCTCAGCCGACACCACAAAATTTTACCACGTCATGGCCGTGCTGGACCAGGACATGGCGGTGAGGGTGGACGACATCATTTACCGGCCACCAGCAGTGGGAAAGAATACTGCCCTCAAAAATCTACTCCTGGGGAAGTTTGGCCTCACTCCCCAGCAGTGTGCTTCTAGGCTCTTACACCTGGATGAGTTGAAGGAATCACAGACCCTCAGCCCTCATGGATGAAATGCTGGTCCTGGAGGAGGATCATGAACCGTGTTTCCTTTTCTGCCAGATATTCCTTGAACAGTTGCGAAAAAGATATCCTGCTCCATCTTTCCAAAGATGACTTTTCTGACCCCCGCAAGGCCATTGCCCGGGCAGATGCCCTCTGGCACACAAAATAGGAGAACGAGGCAGCCCTCAGCCAAGTCTCCAAGTCGGGACCCCGCCATCCACAGGATACCCACAAGCTCAAGCCGGAGGAAACCGAGTCAACATGGTGCTTTTATCACCAGCGCTGGGGAATGAAAGCCTGCAAGTGCCACCAGCCCTGCGACTTCTAGGGAAACGGCCAGGCCAATTGCCATGGATGGCTGCAACGGTGGCCACGTGAACAGCCTCTTTTACATCACTGACAATTCCATGTGCCACTGTTTCCTGGTGGACACAGGGGCCGAGCTGAGTGCCCTCCCCCCTACAGCGCTGGAAACTCACACCCGGACCCCCAGTCCAACCCTGTGGGCTGCCAATGGTTCCACAATCAAGACCTGTGGCACCAGTAGGGTACAGATACAGATCGGGGATGGCAGACGACGGCAGACCCAAAATCACCACAGTAGCCACCACCACAGACGAGTTTGCCGAGATCCTCAGTGAGTTCTCTGCCATCCTGGAGCCATGCTTCGATGTCGCCTCCCCCCGCCATGGAGCTTTTCATCACATCTCCATGAAAGCTCCACTGCTGCACACCAGAGCTAGGCAGCTGCCACCGGAGAAGCTAAGACAGGCAAAGAAGGAATTCTCCAGACTCCAGGAGCTGGGAATCTTTTGGCGGTCGGACAGTGCTTGGGCGGCACCAGTGCACATGGTCCTGAAGTCATCAGGGGGTTGGAGGCCCTGGAGAGCCTACAGATGGCTAAATGACACCACAACACCAGACAGGTACCCGGTCCCCCATATCCAGGACTGTGCGGTTCTTTTCAAAAGTTGATCTGGTGCACAGATACCACCAGATCCCGGTACACCCCGATGATGTTGGAAATACAGCCCTTTCAGCTTGTTTGAATTCCTCTGGATGCCGTTCAGGTTGAAAAATACAGCCCAAATGTTTCAGTGCCTCATTGACTCAGTGGGTAGGTATTTGGACTTTGTCTTTATCTACCTAGATGACAACCTGGTAGCCAGCCACAGCCACGAAGAGCACAAGGCCCATCTCCGTACCCTGTTCACCCGGCTCGCAGAATTCGGCCTCATGGTCAACAAGGCCAAATGCCAGTTTGGGAAACAGACATTGCAGTTTCTGGGGCACACCATCTCAGTGTCTGGGGCAGCTCTGGCACCAGAGAAAGTGGCACCAATCCAGTGTTTTCCCAAATCCTCCTCCCTCAAGGGCCTCCAAGAATTTGTGAGAATGGTAAATTTTTACCAGAGATTCATCCCCAATGCTGCCCTTATCATGCGCCCTCTTATCGTGCTGACTGCAATGAAAGAGAGGACCCTGGCCTGGTCAGAGGAGGTGGATGAGGCCTTCACTGCAACGAAACAGGCCCTCGCAGAGGCGACTTTGTTAGTGCACCTGTTCCCGAAAGTGCACACGGCGCTCTTGGTCGATGCTTCCGCCACGGCAGTTGGGGAAGTACTGGAACAGTGGCTGGACAGGCAGTGGCGCCAGCTGGCCTTTTCCAGTAAGCAGTTGTGGCTGCCGGAGCTTAAATACAGTGCATTTGACTGGGAGCTCCTGGCTGTACCTGGCCATCCGCCACTTCCGATACTTCTTGGAGGGCAGAATTTTCACCGTTTTTACCGATCACAAGTCCCTCACACAAGCACTGGCTATGGCCAAGGACCCGTGGTCAGTCAGGCAACAGCGCCACCTGTCCTATATGTCTGAATTCAGTACAGACATCCGGCATAGGGCGGGCAAGGACAATGTGGTCGTGGATGCGCTCTCCCACCAGGCCATCAGCACGCTAGCTCCCGGCCTCAACTATGTACAACTAGTGCAGGCCCAGGATCACATCGCCAAAACTCAAGCTCCCCGGACCGCAATTTCAGGTTTTCAGCTCGAGGATATCCAGCTTCCTGACTCCACCCAGCTGCTGTTCTGTGACACCTCCACCGGCTCATTGCACCCGGTAATCCCACAGGAGTGGAGGGCAAGGGTTGTCAGCTCAGTAAAAATGACCTTGCGTATGGTGGTGCAGCGATTCATCTGGCATGGCCTCAAGAAAGAGGTGGCAGCACTAACCCACAACAGCATCAGGTGCCAGATGTCTAAAGTTCACAGGCACATGCAGGCCCCTGTTCAACATTTTGACTCAGCAACGCGGAGGATCCAGCATATCCACGTGGATGTCATGGGCCCCTTGGGTCCCTAGTGTCCAGGGAGTTGCGGTAGATGTTTACCATAGTGGACAAAGCAACCAGGTGGTTGGAAGCCGTGAGGCATCAGCAGAGACGTGTGCTAGAGCCCTGGTCAGTCATTGGATCACTCGTGACGTGTGCCAGCACACATCACGAGCAACAGAGGAGCCCAATTTACCTCCGCACTATGGTCGCAGCTGGCAAGTTGTTTAGGGGTAACACTTCACCACACCACGGCCTAACACCCACAGTCTAACAGGTTAGGAGAGAGGATCCACTGACACCTAAAGTCCACACTGATGGCGAGACTTTCTGGCCCCGACTGGGTGGTCAAATTGCCCTGGGTTCTCCTTGAGATTAGGACGGCGCCCAAGGAGGACCTGCAAGCCTCATGAGCAGAAATGGTTTACGGTGTGCCACTCTCCCTGCCAAGTGAATTCTTCAGCCCAGAGGCCAAGACGACGTACAACAAAGGTGAGCAGCTCGCGGACTTCCGTAAATGACTGGGCAACTTAACCCCACCGCCCACATCACACCATGGCACCCGACCATCCCATAGACTGAAAGATCCAGATGTGGCAAAATTTGTGTTCATCTGGAGAGGACTGCAGAAGGCCTCACTACAGCATTCATATGAAGGGCTGTACAAGGTTCTCTGGCAGTCGGGTGGGACCACTTTAGATGTGGGGGCAGTGAAGAACTGTTTACTGTGGACCGCTTAAAAGCTGCTCATTTAGATTTATCATAGCCAGTGCAGACGTCCGCGCCCAAGTGCTGTGGTCAGCCGCCAAAGTGTCAGGACACGTAGCTGGTTCTAGTGGGGGGGTTGTGTGGCGGCACATATCCTCATGGCGAACCGGCTCTGCTTGTATCGCCACATGGCGGGGCAGCCATGGGGAAATGGCATTGACAGAGATTTCTCTCTGACTCCAGCATCCCTTCCAGCGTGCACCCTGGGCAGTAATTATGACATCACAATGCACCAGGTGACTGAGCTCATGCTGCCCTTAAAGAGACGCGCTGAATTTGAATAAAAACAGTCATTAACGACCTTTGGTGTGGTGGCAGTGATTTCCTTCGGCTCCTGCAAGTGCCACAACTTCAATTTATTGAGCGTTTGTGGAGTAAGATATAGTTGATGTAAGAAATGATATTGAAAAAACCGCTATCTAACATTTATAGAATTTGTCAAATTATCCTGACACAACTCTGACCAGTTTATTTCATCAATTTTATCATTTAAATCTGTCTCCCATTGATGTCTGGACCTATGAATCCCCTGTTTAATAGTTCCCTTTTACAATAAAGTATAATAAACGTCGTAACATATCTACTACATACTAATATTTCTACATCATCACATTTCAGTAATAACATTGTTGGATGCAGTTTATCTCTTAAATAAGCATGTAGTTGATAGTAATAAAAAAGGGTATTATTTTGTATCGCATATTTATTTTTTAATTGAGTCATTGTTTCTTCCTAGATAGTGATCTATATATCTAATTCCTTTCTGAAACATAATATTTAAAAATTGATTATCCATTGAAAATGGAATAAGTTGGTTTTGCATCCAAGGCATTTTAGGCCAGACAGCACTCATTGTTCCAATTTCATAATTTACTTTATTCCAAATGTTAATCAAATGTTTCAACGAGATGTTTCCCTTTCCCCAGATCATAACTTTGCTTCCCACTTATATATAAAATCTTCCTATTTCCTCTCTCCTAAATTATAAATTTCTATTTTACTCCATGTTGGTTTTTCTTTCTCATCAAAGAAATAAGTTGAAAATCTCAATTGAGCTGCCTTATAATAATTTTTCAAATTTAGTAATTGCAAACCTCCTAACTCCAATTTACAGTTCAATTTATCTAAAGAAAGTCTCACTATTGTACCCTTCCAAAGAAAATTTCTAATATATTTATTTAATTCTTGTAAAAACTTTTAAAGTATCATTATCAGCAATGTTTAGAATAAATATTGTACCCTAGTAAATATATTCATTTTAACACAATTAACCCTACCCAATAGTGTAATTGGCAACACCTTCCATTTATTTGAGTCCTCTCCGATTTTCTTGAGTAAAGGTACATAGTATAGTTTATATACATTCTCTAATTTATTATCCACATATATACCTGAATATTTTAACCCATTCATTGGCAGTGGGTTAATAAGAGACATAATTTCACTTTTATGCCAATTTACTTTATAACCTGAGACCTTACCATATTCCTGCAATCTCAAATACAATTTATGAATTGACCCTATTGGCTCTGTCAAATAAATCAAAACATCATCAGCAAATAAATTAATTTATCATTTTTTTAAATAATTGGCTCTACAAGAGGTTAGTTCTGGAAGAGGTTCAATCGCTAAAATAAATAATGTAGGTGATCTAGTTCATGGAAACAATCTGTAAACCTGTCCATTAGCCTTAGGATTATTATATAAAGGATTATTATATAAAGGATTATTATATAAAGCTTCAACCAATTTATAAACACCAGACCCATCCCAAATTTCTCAAACACCTTAAACAAAAAGTCTCACTCTAATATATCAAACCCTTTTTCTCCAACCAAAGCCACTTCCACTTCTCCTCTCTTTTGTGCTAAATGTATTATAGTAACCTAGTTGCATTATCTGAAAATTTTTATTTTTTCACAAAACCTGTGTAGTCCATATGGATCAGTTTTATTGGAAATTTTATCAACCTAAAACTTTTGCTACTATCTTATAGTCTACATTTGACAAAGAAATTGGTCTATAAGGTACTGGTTTTAGAGGAGCTCTATCTTTTTTGGTATTAATGTTATTATCGCAGTGGAGAAATTTTACAGAAGTGTATGTGTTACCATTGCCTGTTCTAATACACCCATAAAGGGAAGAGTCAATAAATAAATATTTAAAATTTTTATGAAGTTCAGGTGGGAAACCATTCTCTCCTGGAGATTTGTTATTTTGTAATGAGATTAATGCTTCCGCCACCTTCTTTGACATGGAAGGGGCATACAGGTCCCTTTGCTCTTGTAAAGTTAACACCAGTAATCTTGTTTGTAACAAAAAAATCCTCTATTTTATTATCAACTCTCTGAGATTCAAATTTATACAACTGAGAATGGAATTGTTCAAAAGCCTCATTAATTTCATGAGACATAAGTAGTTACATTCTGTTTTAATTGCATGAGTAGTTATTGAAACTTGTTCTGTGTTCATTTGCCAAAAAAAGACCATATGAGCCCTTTCACCCAACTCATAGTATCTAATCTTACTTTTCATTATGGCTTTCTCTATTCTATATGTTGGTAATGTATTGTACTGAAGTTTTTTTATTTATAAGTCTTTGATATTTTTCCTCTAAGGCCCATCTTTATAAATCCTTTTTTAAACATGATATCTCTTTTTCCAATTGGTCAAATTCTTTCATGTAATCTTTCTTAATTTTAGAAATATAACATAATTTTCCCCTTAAGTAAGCCTTTATTACATCCCATAAAATAAACATATCATTAACCGAATTAGAATGAGTCTGAAATAAAACATGAATTTACCTTCTAACAAAATCACAGCAATCTGGCCTTTTTAATAATATTGAATTAAGTCTCCATCTATAAGTAGATTGTTCTTTATCTACCATTGTAAATGTCATCAATAATGGCGAGTGATCAGATAGCAGTCTTGCTTTATAATCAACTTGATTAACTCTAGCTTGAAGATGTGCTGACATTAAAAATAAATCTATCTTTGAGTATGAGTTGTGTCTATTCAAATAAAAAGAATAATCTTTATCCCTTGGTGAATTCTTCTCCATATATCTATTAAGTTGAAATCTTTCATTAGCGCTAAAGTAGTCTTCACTGCCTTTGCTCTTATTACTGTCCTACTGATCTATCTAAAACTGTATCTAGACAAAAAATAAAGTCCTCAGCTATTAAAATATTCTGATGTGTTCCTGCTTAATTAAGAAATTTTTTTTATCATCCACAGTTGGTGCATGCACATTCAAAAACATCCAAAATTCTGAACAGAATTTGACAATGTATCATAAGATATCTTCCTGCATGGTCAATCACTAGTCTTGGTATCATAACTGGAAGAGATTTCTTTATCAAAATTGCTCCCCTTCCCTTTGAATTAAACAAAGAAACTATGACATATCCCACCTCTTTTTAATTTCTGATGTTCATTTTCAGTTAAATGAGTCTCTTGAAGAAAGCTACATGTACATTCATTTTTTTTAATGTGTCAATATTCTCTTACTCTTCACAGGTCCATTCAGCTTAACATTACAACTCAGAAAATTCAATAAATTATTCATTTGTATTCACTTTACTCTGAGGCCAATGACCTTGCCCCTTCACCTCTCTTTGCGTATCTCCTTGATTATCCCAATACTCAATGTATACTGTGATAGAGGTCACCCTCTTTGGGAATCCAAATGGAAAAGATAAAAAAAATTTTGAGTTGCCATTTTCCAGGTGATCCAGAGCTGAGTGGAGAGGCAGCGATATTGCATCTACTGTGGAGCGATTGTGACAATAGGAAAATTTCAGTGGGTCCAGATTTTTGCTTAGTTACATCTAAATTCTGGCCATGACCAAAGCATTTCATCATAGATGTTAGTGCAACTGGGTGATGGTCATTGAGGAATCTCACTCTGTTCTTCTTGAGCCCTGGGATGATTGATGCACTTTTGAAGCAGGTGGGAACTTCTGACTGCAGTAGTGAGAGATTGAAAATATCCATGAACACTCTGGCTAGTTAGTTGGCACAGATTTTTGGAACCTGCCAGGGCCTAACATCTGATTCAGTTGGATAAGGCATTGGTGCAATCACACTTCAAGTACTGTGTGCTGTTCTGGTTGCCCGATTATCAGAAGAACATCAATATTTCGGAAGGAGTGTAGAGATGCACCAGGATGTTGTATGAACTGGAGGGCTTGAGGTTTTATGGGAGGGGGAGGGGGTTCGATCGGCTGGATCTTTATTCTTTAGAATGAAGGTGGTTGAGAGGTGATCTTATCAAGTTTTATAAAAGCACGAGGGCAAGGATAAAGTGGTTGCTCACATATTTTCCCCCCCAGGATAGATGATTCCAGAACAAGAGAATATCGGTTTAAGGTGAAGGATTTAAGAGGAACCTAGGAGGGAACATTTTCATTCCAAGAGAGGGTGTCTGAGAAAACTGCAGAAGGTGGCACAGTAACAATGTTCAAAAGAGATTAGGGAAGATATCTGGACAGGAAGGGCTGAGAAGGAATAAGACCCAATGCAGAAAAATAGGACGAACTCAGCATGTCAGCAGGTTGAGTCTGCCTGAGTTGGGCCAAAGGGCCTGTTCTATGCTGTAGGACTCTATTGCACTAAGCGTTGTTGACTGTCTCTGGTCCAATCCAATGGGGAAGATCATGTTGATGAGCTCGGGTGCTGCTTTTAACGTGTTCGTGGTGACCATTTCCCCTCACTGCCACAGAACACAATGGCAGCTCAACGTTCCCAGAATCCTCTCTGTGAAGAAACACCTCTTTGCTGAGCAGTTTGCATACTTTATTCTCAAACAAAATGGTACATAATCCTGTCACCCATGTAACTTGCATGATGATGTAAGGTGTTCCCATAGCACTCTTCTCCCCCCCAAACAAAAACTAGTACAGATAATAAGTCTCACTGTTTACTTAACTAAATTTTGTGTTAAGGTGCATATACGTAGCACTTGGACTATGTGGGAGTGGAGAATAACGACATGCACACAAAATTGTTGAAGTCGAGACTGGTTTATTGCACTGGCTGTTGCGTTTATATAAGCCCTAGGTGCTGACAACAGGGCATCGCGTCATCGGAGAACCAGCCTGGGATTCCTGCCACAGTTCACCATCTTCCCACCATGTGGGAGGTCACCTGGACTGTGTGGTCGCTGCGTTGGTCAGCCATGTTGTGGGCCAGTCTGCATCTCTGTGCGTGGGCCACTACATATATACATACACACACACACACACATATATATATTCTTGTGTTACCAAAAAGTATTATTATGCTAATTATCATTAACCCTCTTCTTATGTCTTCAAGTTACTGCACATAATCCTTAAGATGTGATGGGGAATGTCTTTCTCTCTGGGATCTCCTTGGGACCGGAGAACTCCAAACAGGGTATGAGTTTTTGACCCTCCCAAAGCAGCTGAATTCTCCTCATTCATTTATCTCTCGATTCTCCTTGGGAGTGAAGAACACCAAACAGGGGTACAAGTTTCTGTCCTGGCCTGAGCAGCTCAATTCTCCTCGTTCCTTGGCACAATGATTTGTCTCTCAGCCTTCCCTGGTATTATTACTGTAACTGGTACCAGAACTTTCCAAGCATCCACAAAATATGGCTGTGTCCAAACCGAAATGTCTTCCAGGCCGATTTCAAACTGTAGACTTCGATTACTCATAGCTGGTCTATGTTTCTTTTCCATATGTTCTCCCCGATCAGTACAGAATATGAACATGGGCTAAGTTTTTTTAAGAGCACGCCTCTTACTCATGTCTCTTTATTTTGCCTGTAGTCTCTTACAAGTGCTAGTTTGCTAATTCCCCAATCTCCAGAGATCTGGTTAATTTGTTCGGTGATGTTGATTGTTGGATGCAGAGTCTGAATTTTTGGTGTATTGCAGTAAGTTGTGTTCTTGAGTTGCGTTCAAACATCAGTTCCTCTGCTGTGTATTTTGTGGTGGAGTGCGGTCTTATTTAGATGACAGCAGAAAATCTGCAATGTTATGGTTCCAGGATACTTCATTTGTCTTTCTGGCCTTCATTGCCCTTTTAAAAATGCTCGGCTTCCCCACTGCTACTCAGGGGGTGGGGGTGGTGGGAGGGAGTTGGTGCTGATACTATGTTTCACTTTGTTGTTCCTTAGGAATCACTTGAAAGAGTTTGTATGTTTTCCCTATAGATGACACTTTCCAGGTTCTAATATTTCCTAATTTCAAAACATGTCATCTTCAAGGAAACATGAAGACACTGTTCTGAAATACTATCTTATTAAACCAATAAGCCAAACTTTGTAGATGCTGCTTTATGTAGCTTTAATTCGTCAATAAAATGGATAAATGTTTTGCATGACTTCACATTAAGATTTTCATAATGATGAATAAACAAAGCATTCAGCTATATTTAAGGACATGGCGATATTCAACTTTAAAGAGATATACAAGAAAAAATAAGACAAGTTCAAAGAAAATGATCTTGAGCTCATGTCTCCTTCATGGTACATTGAAGAATGAGATGCAAGGTCTTAGTCTCTGCGCATATTACAACATATCACATAGTCGCTATGGTAACACTTCAAACAATACTTCTTAAAGAGATAGGCAAAAAATTAACTACGAATCAAAAACATAAGGTTTTAACATTTACAATCCAGACCTAATTATTATTATAGACATTAATGGCTAATATATAATAATTACTATTACAGATACAAAAGTAAATATGGCAAGTATAAGATTAGAAATTAAAACTTTCTGCTTCTTTTAAAAGACATATTTTAGAAATAGGTCGATTTAAATAACCAATCTTGGTTTTAATCTGCACTTGCTGAACAAAACTGTTTTTGTCTGGAACCGTATTCATGATTTTCCCCAGCAACCAAGAATTTCTTGGTGCAGAATCACCCATGATAATTATAATGTCTCTGCATACAAAATTGTATTTCGCTTTAGACCATTTTTATCTTTCTTGTAATAATGAAAGATATTCTTTAATTAGAGTTCAGCATTGAAGCTTCGTTTTAAGCCGGTGAGGCTCTCTGAAGGTCGCACTCAACAGCTTTCAGAACAAGGGGCTGGACGGGTGCCAGTGTTTCGCACGGTGGCCACTGCAGGTGTTGTTGCTGAGGTTTTGACAGTTGAATCAGCTGGGGCACCACCAGCTGGAGAGATAAAGAGTTGTCATTCGACTGCTACAGTGGTGGCGCTGCAAAATGCATCTTCAATTACAACGGTTTTTCCAGACATCGATTCAGTGAAGGTGATTAAAGAGATTTGGCTTAAAGATAACCCTGATCTTCAGTCTCCTGGCATTGCTGGGGGGACTTTGAGCGGGATTTTTATATAAAGTCAAACTGCTAGAAAAGATACTAAATTAAGGGAAGGGACAGAAGATCCCGTGGTCTCTAAGGAACAGCAAGACCCCATTATGCCTGAATCTACTTCTGTTGAAATGTCTGTTAAGGATCTTGAAGATAAGATATATTCTGTATCGAGTCACTTAGCTAATTTTATGAACCTGTTTATTTCCAAGATTAATGAGATGGCAGAAGTCATTAATGGAGCTTTTAAGCTTGAAATCATTGAAAGATTTGAAATGTGTGATCAAGATTTAGTCGATGCACAGGATCAACTGCAAGATGAAAATAGAATAATTGAAACATTGCAGATCCAAAATAAAAATTTAGCAAAAAAGGTTGATTATTTGGAGAATCAATCTAGACGGAACAACGTGAAAATTGTTGGTTTGCCAGAAGGCATAGAAGGACCAGATTCAAGAAAATTTTTTACTGAATGGATTCCACGAGTGTTAGGACAGGATAAATTCCCTGACGGTTTAATATTGGAACATGCTTATAGAGTTTTAAGAAGAAAATCTTTTTCAGGACAGAATCCAAGACCTGTTCTGATCCGTTGTTTAAACTATTGTGACAGAGAGACAATTTTACGTACGGCTATTAGAAATGCCCAGCAAAATAGATCTCCTTTGATGGTTCAGAATAATCCTGTTTTCTTCTATCAAGATTTGAGTCAAGAAATTATGTTTCAACGACGCGAATTTAATTCTGTGAAAGAATGGTTGTGGAAAAAAAACATAAGGGAACATTCAGGTATTCTGTAGTACTGAAGATTTTTAAGGATGGAAATTAGCCAAAGTTCTTTGACAATCCTAAAGAGGTTATGGACTTTGCTCAGTCTCTACCAATCATGCAGTTTCAGGAACGATGTAGTCCTTCAAGGTCTCCAAAGAGAGTAGAGATGTAAGGTGGGATCCAGTTTTTTAAAAGAAATGGAAGCAATGGTGACCGAAGAGGTAATGTTGATTTAAAAAAATAAATCTTTTATCTTTTTTTTGAGAAGAGTTTAAATAGTTTAAATAATGATGATAGTTTAATGAAATGGGAGTTGGGAGAGGGAACTGGGTGGGCACTAGTTTCCAGAAGTCATCAGCTACCTGTGAGTTATCTCACACCCAATATTTTGGGGGAGTTACCGCTTTGGGCGGTTTAAACAGGAGGAGGTAGTTGTGACCTCCGACCTGTTTTTTTTTTCTTTTTAATTTTTGGGTTAAGAAGTGAAGGTTTTTTTATTATTTTTTAAAAAATAAATAATTTTTTTTAACTCTTTTTGTTTTCTGATTGTAATTGAGAGGGAATTAGGAGGTTTTTTTTCTCTCCTTTTTTTTCTTTTTTTGGGGGGGGGGTTTTCTCTTTTCTTTCTTTTTTAAGAGGATGATGTCACAGAAGATAATAAGTCAAAAATTGAGGATGTTGAATTAGATGAAGAGGAAGATGAGGGGAAAGGTGATAAGAAGAAAAAGAAGAAAATTAAGTACAAATACATTGAGGGAGAAGAGTTTAATAAAATTAAGGTAATTTCGATAAAGAATTTTGAAGATGTTATAAATGAAGAATATGGAGAATTTTATAAGAGTTTGAACTTTTTTCTTTTTTTATATAAGGGGAGGGGAAGGGAATAAAAAGTTTATCTGATTTTTTTTCTAAGGGATGTTTTTGTTCTCTCGATGAATTATAAACGAAACTTGGTATTAATGGAAATTCTGTATTTATGTATTATTAATTATGATTTTTTTGAATAACAGATATGTGGTTGATATATGATTTTAATATTTGAACTTAGTTTTAAAGTGGATTTCATTTGTTAAATACATGTATTATGTTTGATTTAAATATATGTTTAAGGGTATTATTTTAGCATTGATTTTTTTTTGTTGTTAGTAATTTTTTTTGTTGTTAAATTTTATCCTTTTTTTGTAAGTGGGGTTTTTTCTATTTTATTTACAATATTGTTAATTAATTCTTCACTCTTTATTTTGGGGGGGAGGGTTGGACTAATTTTAAATTAGATGATTAATGTTGTGTTATAATTATTGGGGGGGGTTAATTTGTGTAGTTTAATGATGTAGTATTCTAATTTTTATTATCTTATTTTTTATTATTTCTTTAAATGTAATTTTTATTTTATTCATGTCATAAAATTTTAAATAAAGTTTAAAAAAAAAGATATTCTTTAATCTATTTTTTCCAAAATTAATCCACAATAAACTGCACTTGTTTCCATCTGCATCTTACATAAATATCTTCTTTCTGAAATTGTCTGGGCTGCTGGGCACCCAGACATCCTTGAGTTTGAGGCCCAAAATGGCTGTCCGCAAGGCCTGCATCTCCGCATCATTCCTCTGTGCCTGACCTAGTTGCTCTAATCCAGGCCGGGGGTGAGAGTGTTGATGGCTGGACGGGAGAACGCATTTGCTACTATATTGTCCTTGCCAGCCCTGTGTCGGATGTCGGTCATGAACTCAGACACTTACAAGAGGTGGCGCTGCTGATTGGCGGACAACAGATCCTTGGCCATCGCCAGTGCTTGAGTGAGGAGCTCGTGATCCGTGAAGGCTGTGAATGGCCTACCCTCCAGGAAGTAGCGGAAATGACAGATGGCCAAATACAGTGCCAGGAGCTGTATTTGAGCTCCGGTGGGCACAGCTGCTTGCTGAAAAAGGCCAACGGGTGCCATTGTCCATTGAGCCACTGTTCCAGAACCCCTCCCACTGTCATAGATGAGGCATCCATGGAGAGTGCCGTGTGCACCTCTGGCCGCGGGTGCACCAGCAGCATGGCGTTGGCTAGAGCCTCCTTTGTCGTGTCTGCCTCCTCTGACCAGGATAAAGTCTTTTCTTTGGTCGCCATGAGTGCAAACATGTTCAACTCTCCTTTTATATAAACCAGGATTTAACTTATGCATACTGTGAGTAAATTTGTTTAATTTGATTGACAAAATCTAATCTTTCCTCATTAGTCTTCTTTATATTAACTGTATCTAATATATATTTGTGAATATATATTATTCTGTTTGTTTGTCTTTTTACGATGCAAATTGATATGGAGCACTCTAGAAATGTCCAAGGAGATTCAGTAGGGGTAACATTTGATGCTAAATATCATGACCACATTGAATTTAACCTGTAACTTCCCATGAAGTTCAAAAGTGTTTTTTGACCAACTTGCACTGATTTCCATTACTGTTTATTATACAAGTATTTACTAGCACTTACTTGTATTACTGTTTACTTAGTAACATTTGATGCTAAATATCATGGCCATACTGAATTTAACCTTTAAGGTTACATGAAGTTCAGAAGTTCAAAATATTTGTACGTGCACCAGGGACACCTCAGTTAGTTACATTGGTGTGCATCAATGTACATTCAGAATAAAAAACAAGTGGCAAAACCTAGTTCAATATGGGCCCAAAAAAATCAAAGCAACTTTAGCAGAAGCTCTTCATAAGCCCATAGAGTTAGATAAAGGAGAAAGCAAGGGACAGCAGAGGAATATCAGTCTTGCTCTCTTTTGACGATTCCGGACAAACAAGGAACCAGCAGCAGGAAACAACAGCAGTGATATGCCCGTCTCAGTACTCAGTTTTCCAGACTGGCAAGGAGCAGACAACAGGAAACAAAAGAGCAAAACCAGGCCTGCTTCAGAGCTCAGGCATCCAGTCAAACAAGGAGCTGAGAACAGGAAACTGAGGAACAATGCCAAGCCCAAGTATTTTTTCTCTCTAGCAATGCTGGGTATCCTGCTAGTAAGAAATAATTTGCTTTCATAGTGTCTTAAACAATCAGGTTAGAACTTATTGGAGATGAAGTTGCTCTTCCATAAAGTTCAAAAATTCTTTATCTGAGAGGAAGGTAGAATAACACCAATGTCTCTTCGTAACAGGAAAATCAGAAAAGTTCAAAGATAACAGGAGCATGATCACTATTCCTTGATATTTGCCTGATTTGGTCAGTGAAAACAATTGATTATCTATTAAAAGAATAATCAATCCAAGCATAGCTATGATTCGCATTTTGAACAAAAAGGAATATTCTCTGCTGTTAGGATATTTTTAAAAAATGCCAAAACAACTGAAAAACCAAAATTTGTTTTAAAAGAGTGATTTACAGCTGCAGATTTATTTAGAACAGCAGGTTAAGTATTTAACTAACAATTCAAGTTCTCCCACCAACCCCCTCCCCAAATATACCAGTGAATACTGACTTAAATCAGTCAGACTGAAAAATAAATTTCAGAAAATTCCGGCTCCTCAGTGTTGGGGGCACATACCTTAGCAAAAACAACTATTTTATTAAGTAATTTACCTGTAAGAATAATATAACAACCTTGATAAAGTGTGTGGAATGTTTTGATTAATTAAAATGGAAACTCCCCTGATTTTAGCATCAGAAGAAGAACGGAAACACTGACCTTTCCATTTAGAAAAGAGCCTCTCCTTATCACAATTCCTGATTATGGGTTTCTTGTTGGGGACAATTGATGGGGTGGAAGGAGTGGATAAGGGAGTGTTCCCTGTAGAAGGCACAGAGATGGTCCATTTGTGGGGTCACGTTGTAAGTAGCGGAAATGGCAGAGGAGGATGTATTGGATATAGGGGCTTGTGGGGTGGTAGGTGATGCAGTAGCACAGGATGTTCTCGTACATGTTCTGTAGAATGTACTGAGGATGGAGGGTGGTAGATGAAATTTCCTCAGCCCTTGTAGGAAGTAGAGGCACAGCAGGGCTTTCTTGGCCATAGAGCTTGCATTAAGGGACCATGTGAGATTCTCTGCCGTGCACTCCAAGGAACTTGACACACTTAATGAGCTCAACAGTGAAGCCATTAATGGTCAGCAGAAGGTGGTTCCCCACAAGCCCGCTTGAAATCAACAAACATATTGTTTGGAGAGGAGGACATCTCTGATAATGTCATGGAGGTCTTTATCCTGGGTGCAGATATGATGGAAACAGAGGAATTGAGAGAATGGACTGGAATCCTTTCAGGGGCAGGGTGGGAAGAGGTGTCATCGAGGAAGCTGTGGGACTTGGTAAGTTTATAGAAGATGTCTGTCAAGAATTTGTCACCTGAGATGGAAACAGTAATTGAGGAAAGATAGATTGTTGCTAGAGATGGTCGAAGTTGGCAGAAAAGTGGATGAAGTCGACGAGTTCATCATGGGTACATGAGGCAGCACCAAACTAGTCATTGATGTCTTGGAGTAAGAGTTGAAGGGCCTTACCTGTATCAGCTTGTAGCATGGATTGTTCCACACAGCCAACAAAAAGGCAGGCATGGTAACCATGGCTACCCCTTTAACCTGGAGAAAGTGCGAGGAGTCAAAGGAGAAATTATTGAGGGTGAGGACAAGCTCTACCAGCCAGAGGACGGTGGTGGTGGGGGAATAATTGGTTCTACTGTCCAGAATGAAAGAAAGGGCTTTGAGGCCTTCAGTATGGGTAATGGTGGTGTATAATGTTAAGAGCCCAGAGGACCCCAAAACCCAGCAGCAATAGAAATTCACCAAGACAAATGCTTGCTTAAACAAAAGTTGCTTTTAATTACCTTTAAACGAGAAAACAGGGTCAAACTTTAACTTGTTACTATTAACTTAACCCCCCTACTAATTCTAAGTGCATATGTATGTAATGTGTGTGTAAGTTCAGAAAAGTTCTTTGACTCACAGTCCAATATCACTTCTCACTCCTCCAAGTTCACTGGTTGCAAGCAATTCTTATACTGTGCACAGAATTTAACATTTATGAATTTCACCAGACTTTGGTGCTCGAAAAGTAAATGGTTACTGCTCAGGAAGGTTTTGTCTGTTTACAGGACTGGAACTCAAGGACATGATGGGTCTGCAGGGACAATTGGGTTTGTGGATCTTGGGTAGGAGGTAGAAATGGAGGGGTGCAGGGTTGGGAAACAATAAGGTTGGAGGCTGTGCCAGGGACGTGACCGGATGTGGTAAGTTCAGAGATGGTATGTGATACAGTGGGTTGATGAGTTCTAGTGGAGGGGTAAGTAGAAGGTGTTTGAGAGTTGTCATCAGGCTTCAGCCAGACAGAGGTCAGTGTGCCAAATCACAACAGCACCAGTCTTTGATGGTGAGGTTCATATTTGTGTGGATAGAGTGAAGGGCCAGGCGTTCTGAGGGGGTGAGATTGGAAGAGAGAGGGGAGTAGTAAAGTTGATATGGTTGATGTCACAGTGGCAGCTGGAAATATAAAGGTCCAGAGCAGGCAGATCGGGAACGAGGTGTCCAGGAGGTGGAAGACGGTTTAAAGAGGGAGAAAGGGTCTGTAGTGGGGGATGGAGAATCCTGGTTGTAGAGCACAGAGACAGAGCTGACAGAAGAAGAGAAAGGAGAAAGGGGCAGGAGCACAGGCTCATAGGAGGTGACAGGGAGATACAGGGGAGGGGGGAAGAGGAAAAAAGCTGCAATGATGGGAAGAGCGCAACTGTCTAATGGGAAAGGGAAGTGGGTGTGGAGTGTTCATTATTGTGCTTAAAATAATGAGTAGAGTAGGTAGATGCAGTGAACAACAACAAATGCTTTACTGAGCAAGATAAACGCATTTACATTACTGGAAAGAGTTTGCAGCTTGTGTCCTCAGCCTTCCATAATCTCCCTACTAACCAATCAGGTACCCCCCACACGAGCAGTACACCCCTGTAAATACGGAGGCTGCAGGGCGATTGCATCAGGAATAGAACAGTCATAACAACAGCTGCCTACATCCCCTTTCTTGAGCTGGCCCCCACACATATTGTATTCCACATCTACATATATCAAATCAACAGCAACTGAACAAAATATATACACATGTCTGGCTCAGTCCTGATATTGTGTGTTAGGCCTACAAACATGTGAGGCTCCAAGAGCTTCTTAGCAGCTGTAAGAGTCGTCCTGGTCTTGCGAGGCATCATATGCTGTGCTGGCATGCCCAAGATGTTATCCCAAAGGACATTTCTCAGGTTCAGCAAACTGAGGAAGATATCCGCTTTGTCTCTGTAACAGTGCTCCATGAGTTGCTTGGCGCTTCTTACAGCTCTTCCTGCAAGCCAACTGGACTGAAAATATTCTGGGCTGCTAGTAATGTGCTTGAAATCCCATGAGGAGGCAAAATCGCGGAACTTCGGACTGGCAAACTGGCCACTGTTGCTGGACAGGAGTATGCGTGGGGCTCCATGTACTGAGAAATGGGGATTCAGTTTCTTGATCACAGCTTCTGAAGTGGTAGCTCGCAATAAGTCTATTTCAAACCAGCCAGAGTATGAGTCAGTCAATATCAGGTAGTGCTGTCCATGCCACTCGAAAATATCCGTTGCCACTGTGGACCATGTGGGCACTGGGTACAGACAAAGGAGAGACTGTGGATGTTATCTATTTAGATTTTCAAAAGGGTTTTGATAATTTGCTGCATATTAGGCTGCTATATAAGATAAGGGCCCATGGAATTACTGGGACATTATTAAACTGGATAGAAAAGTGCCTGATAGACAGGAAGCAAAGGGTTGAAATTAAGGGTTCCTGTCCTGGATGGATGCCTGTAACTAGTGGTGTTTCGCAGGGGTTGGTATTGGTGCTGCTGCTATTTACAATTTATATTAATGATTTGGATTGTGGAATGAATGGTTTTGTGGCCAAATTTGAGGATGACACCAAGATAGGTGGTGGAGCAGGAAGTGTAGTAGAAACTGCAAAGTTACAGAAGGATATAGACAGATTGGGAGACTGGGCAAAATTATGGCAGGTGAAATTTAACATTAAGAAGTGTATAGTTGTACATTTTGGCAGTGGAAATAAACAGGCAGAATACTATTTGGATGGGGTGAAAATTCAGACCTTGATGTGCAAAGGGACCTGGGTGTCCTCATGCAGCGAAACCTAAAAGTTAATGATCAGGTGAAATTGGTAGTGAAGAAAGAAAATGCTATGTTGGCATTCATTTCAAGAGGAACAGTGTATAAGAGTAAAGAGATGTTGATGAGGCTTAATGGGGCACTGGTAAGACCTCATTTGGAGTATTGTATGAGTTTTGGTCCCTTTATCTTAGAAAGGATGTGATGTTGTTGGAGAGGGTGCAGAGATTTACTTGGATGATTCCCAGAATTCAAGGGCTAACATATGAGGAGCGTTTGGCAGCTCTTGGGTTGTATTCATTGGCATATATGAGAACGAAAGGAGATCTCATAAGAGGCATTTCGTATTTTGAAAGGTTTAGATAGGGTGGATGCGGGTAAGATGTTTCCCTTGGTGGATGAATCGAGGGCAAGGGGTCATAGTCTGAAAATTAGAAGTTATCCATATAAAACAGAGATTAGGAAGAACTTATTTAGCCAGAGGGTCATGGATCTGTGGAACTCACTGCTGCATACAGCCAAATCACTGGGAATATTTAAACAAGAAATAGACAAGTATCTCATTAGTGCGGGCATCAAGGGATATAGGGAAAAAGCTGGAAATTGGAACTAGTGTAGAGTAGCTTAGTGTAGATTTACAGACAGACTCGATGGGCCTAGTGGCCTGCTTCTGTTCCTTTCACTTTTATCTTGTGATTGGACTTCCTTGTCTATCTGGTTGGACATTTCTGGCCAGAAATCTATGTCCCTCGCATATTGTTGCATCTATGCTTGGGTGTCCTCTATGTAAGATTTCCACATGCAATTTTTGTAGTGCAGCGAGGATGACTGCTCTTTGGCCTTTCATGTTAATTTCCTTGTCAATGATCAGCTCGTTCCGATTGGGAACAAATGGCTGTACGACAGGTGGCAAACTGCGCTGTTTATTTGGCCAACTGCCTGAAATGAACCTGCCAAGGGAGCTCAGAGTCCTGTCATCTGCAGTGGTCTGCCATAGCTTATCGAGAGGTGCCAAGGAGATAAGGCTTATTGTCATGACATCAAAGGTGTCCTCTTCCTCAGTGTGTTGGGTCATGCACTTTCTAGGAGCTCATGAAAGGACATCGGCTAGGTGCATTTCTTTGCCACATCTGTGGATCAGAGTGATGTTGCACTTTTGCAGACGGAGCATCATTCGCTGAAGTCTCACTGGTGCTGCATGGTGTTGATTGTTACCAAGGGCAAATGGTCAGTTTCAACAGTAATCGGTCTTCCATATGTATAGTCATTAAATTTAGAGCAGGCAACACTACTGCTAAAAGCTCCTTCTCAATTTGGGCATACCTCGTCTCCGTGTTTGATAGAGATCTGGATGAATACACCACTGGTTTTCCATCCTGTAGACATGCTCCACCTTGGCCATACTGTGAAGCATCACAGGTTAGCAGCACAGGTTGGCGCACATCAAAGTAAGAGAGGACAGGGGGGCAGGACATCTGTCGTTAGAGGGCCACAAACACAACCTGTGGCTGCTGGTGCCAAATCCACTCTGTGTCCTTGTGGGTTAACTGTCAGAGAGGAGCTATTAATTCACTGGCATTGGATATGAATTTTCCCAGATAGTTCACCATACCCTGGAATCATTGAGGGACCCCACGTCTGTGGGTGCTGGCATCTTGTTGATGGCTTTTGTTTTCAAAGGATCCGCTTTTAGTCCCCTACTGGTGAACACATGGCCCACATACGTGGCTTGGTCGAGGCAGAATCTGCATTTATCAGGGTCGAGCCTCAGATTTACCTCTCGTGCCTGGTCAAACATCCTTCGCAGATTCTCGTCATGTTCTTTATATGACATACCATCCACCAGTATGTTGTCAATGATGGCACAAGGATACCCACCAAATATTTGCTCCTAGCCCTTTGAAACATCTCACTTGCCAAATTGATATCAAATGGCATTCTTTGGAACCTTACCGGCTGATTGCTGTGCTGAAAGTGGTCAGCAGGGACGAACAACGATCAAAGATATCTGCCAGAATGACTTCCTCGCACCTACAACTGAGAACAATGTTGAGCCATCTGTGCGGCCACTTCTTCTACCGTCCGCATAGGGTGATGCGGCCTTTTGAGAGCTGTGTTAATGTCTTGTGGATCAACGCAGATGCGAATTTGCTGTCCATCCTTTTTGGTAGCCACCATGGACGAGATCCATTCTGTTGGTTCCGAAACTGGTGCTATGACACCCAATTCTTTCATTCTGTCCAGCTAGGCTCTAACCCTTTCTTTCATGGCCATGGGAATGCAGTGTACTGGATGAACCATGGGTCTCACTTCTGGGTTGAGCCACATGGAATATGTCAGCAGCTTGTCGGTGAAAAGTTCACTGTATTCTGAGAAAAATACATGTGAAAAATTATCCTCAGCCAGACTTACTTGATGGACGTTGGTGCCAAAGTAAATGAGTCCCATGTCCATGCACACAGTGAGGCCAAACAGAGGCTTGATATCCTTCTCCACTATAAAGAAAGGTAGCACATAATAATTCCCTAGTATCCGGCATCGCAACTGTACAGTATCAGTGGTAGGGTTTTTACTCCTTCCATAAACAACTAAGCTTGTAGATTTGGCACATGGTTTTACTCTTTCCTTGTCTTTTAGTTGTTGGAAAGTTTTCACTGGCATGAGGTTACACTTTGCACCAGTGTCTATTTTCATCTCGGCCATTTTGCCATTTACCTCCATGGACACAAATGCCTCATTATTAATGTGGGCCATCATTCCTGTTGACACTCCATCGACCTGGTATTCGTCATCTGGGTCACCCTGGCTCCAGTAGATTGACTGCCCTCCTGGGTCCATTCCATACAGAGGCATGCTGCCTGGACCTACAACACCTGTTATTGTGGTTTCATCTGCCGCAGTTTCAACACTGCTGGCCATATGCCGGGCACATCTCCCGTTTCAGAAAGTGGTCTCCTCCACAGTTGCCACACCCAATCCTGGGGCATGGTGCGGCCTGTCTGGGGAACTGAGTATCCTTGTCGATCCTCTGGCCACTGTCTGTTCACCAGTCCGGCTTGTACCATGTCAATACTTGAGTTAGGGTGCTGTGAAGCAGTCAGTTTTCTGCTGTTCTTCTCAGTAGTTTCATAGGTAAGGAACGTTGCAATGGCCTTCTTCAAAGTTAGGTTGCCCTCTCGCAGTAGTGACCTTCTTATGTGGTCGTCACAGACTCTGCATGGCCTTTAATCAGTTCATCACTAAGTGTGCCAAAATCACAGGTTTTGGCTTTAATTTTTAGGTCGCTCACGTATGAGTGCGTGGACTCGCCAGGGTTCTGGTCCCTTTTATTAAATTTGTGTCTCCCCAATGTTATATTCTTCTGAGGGTTACACATCTCCCTAAACTTTCGTTTAAGGCATTCAGGATCCTCCCTCATTTTGGCTGCATGGATCACAAGACTCCCCTCACACACAAAGGACCTCTCCCTTTCGATGAGTTCTGTGCCTGCCAAATTTTACAAGATGAATGCTCTGGTACTTGCAGGCTTATCACTGTGTGCTGCTGCTATAAAAATATAATATTCCTGTTCGAATATGCGCCAGTTCTCAGCTACGTTTCCTTTGAACACCATCTGGTCAGTCTGTTTAAACACGCCGGCCATTTTGAGGTTTCACAAATGTGGTTTTTCTTCCATTGTGAGGCTTCATTTCTGACACCATGTTCATTATTATGCTTAAAATAATGAGTAGAGTCGGTAGATGCAGTGAATGACAACAAATGTTTTACTGAGCAAGATAAACGTATTTACATTATTGGGAAGTGGTGGGGGGGGGGGGGGAAAGAGTTTGCAGCATGTGTCCACAGCCTTCCATATTCTCCCTACTAACCAACCAGGTACCCCGCACATGCGCAGTAAATACGGAAGCTGTAGCACAATTGCAGCAGGAGTAGAACAGCTGCCCAGGGAGAACAGGTTTTCTGGGCCTGCAGGAAAAGGGAAGAAATGGCTTTTCATTCGACTTTTAATCTGCTCCATGACGAGGCCGACGGTGGAAAGGCCTCTGTCCCACCCAGATACTCCGTTAGCAAAGATCACATCGGGAGCATGAGAGGTTGGGACAGCGGATTCCATCCCTGCCCTGGATCCTCCCTCCATCTGCCGCTCGCCCTCCTCCACAGCTCAGGGCAACGCGGCTCCAACGAGGGCCGAGCCTGCGCCTCGGGAACCGAGCACTCGAGACCATCTAGCCGCTTCCCTCCCCCAGGCCCAGGCCGCAGTCTCCTCCGTGGACTGGTCCGTTTCTGAGGCAACGGCACTCAGGGACGCTAGTCATCCCTGTGACGTCAGTACACACACACCTTCACGAGGGGAGCCGTCACAGTACAGGATGGCCACAGGCAGGGTGGAAGGGCGAAGAGAGATGTCAATCAGAGGAGTGGCAGCGCCCGGGCAGTCACTGTGCAGGCACCTGGGCAGTCACTGTGCTTCCACGAGAGGTTTGTAGCCACTTTGCTCTCTGGCTGGTGGGAAGTGGAGGCCGCTGCCTTCTAACATTGGCCAGTTCAGGCCCCGCTTCCCCGTGGGAATTGATCGTTGCGCCAGGAGGTGGGAGACCCAGTCGGGTGAATGGCTTGGCCCTGGTAGGAAGGACTCACTTGGGTGGCCCTGCAAAGCCCTGGACGCAGACCTGCAAGGTCCTGGGTGCAGCCCTGCAAGTCCCCGGGCACTCATCTGGGCCTGATAGAGCGGGTTCAGGAATGCGGGGCATTCTGGGTAAAGAGGTGGACATGAGTTCCCTTTGCACTGCACAAACGTGCTGGAAGTCAAAGGGCGAGGAACATTTCGGGCTTGGGCTCCTGGTCAAGGGACAAGGAAAAGCAGTCAGAGCCCTGAATAAAAAGGGAGTGGGGTGGGGTAGAAGGTCGAGCTCAGGGTACAGGTCACAAGTGGAAAAAACACACAGAATACTGGAGAACTCAGCCACAGTGTCCAAAGGAGGTACAGATATATCACCGACATTTCGGACCTGAGCCCTTAGAAACATAGAAAACCTACAGCACAATACAAGCACTTCGGACCACAACTTTGTGTCGAACGTGTTCCTCCCTAGAAATTACTAGACTTACCCATAGCTCTCTTTTTTTTCTAAGCTACTTGAACCTATCCAAAAGGTTCTGAAAAGACCCTATTGTATCTTTCTCCACTATTGTTACCAACAGCCCATTCCACACACCCACCATTCTCTACATAAAAACATACGACTACTATGTACGTACTTCCCAGCACCTGAAACCCGGGTCCTCGTGGCAATAATTTCAGCCTTGGGAAAATGACTATCACACAATCAATGCCTGTCATCACTTTATTCCTTCTTCAATGAATAATCAAAGAACAAGAAGTAGTCAGAATAAAGGCTGAAGAATGGCAGGGGGAGGAATCTGTCAACAAAAGGCCTTAACTGGATATAATAAAAGGAGAAATGATCATTGGTTTTGACTCTGTGGAAAAGGGGAGAGCAAGAGAAAAAGCTGGGGGAAGGTAATGAGGAGGAAATGTAATGAGGAGGAAAGGGAGGGGAGTTAATGGAGAAGTCAATGTTAATACCATCTGGTTGGAGAGTGCCCCGACAGAAGATGAGGTGTTGATCCTCCATTTTGGGAGTGGTCTAAGTCTGGCTGTGCATCAGACCATTGACATTCTCAGCTAGTGACTGGGAATTGAAATGAGTGGCCACTGGGAGATCCACACTATTGCGACAGACAGAGCTAAGATGTTCAACTGGGCAGTCAATATACAAGATTTTCCAATCTGCAACAAGTCTCTCTGATGTAGAGGAGACCACAGCGGGAGTACAGTAGATGACCCCTGCACATTCTCAAGTGAAATGTTGCTTCACTTGGCAGGACTGTTTGGGAGCCAGAATGGTGGTGAGGGAGGAGGAGTGGGTGCAAGTGGAGCATCTCTTACTGTCACACGGGTAGGTGGAAAGGGAGCCATTAGTGGAGAGGGAGGAGTGGAAAAGGGAGTCACGAAGGGAGTGCTTCCTGCGGAAGTCACAGAACGGACCCTGCGGAAGGCAATGAGGGGAGGAGAGGGTAATACAATTTGTGTCTACTGGTGGGATCATGTAGTAGGTGGCAAAAATGGTGAAGAAGGGCACAAGTGGACACAGGTGGGAGGGCAGAAGAGAAAAACCACTGATTTGTGAGGGGTAAAGAGTAACTCTCTGCTAGGAGTGGGAATGCTGTCTGATTGGAGAGGGCCCAGACAGAATACAAGGTGTTGTTTCTCCAATTTACAGGTGGCCTCGATGTGGGACCTTCCCCCATCCACCTTTTTATTCTGATGCCTGTCTCTTTTTGCTTATACCTGAGCAAAGTGCTCAGGCCAGAAATGTTGGTAATAAAAACACACAGAAATGCTAGAAGAATTCAGCCAGTCTTGCAGGGTCCAAGGCAAATAAAGATTATTACCGTCGTTTCGGGCTTGAGCCCTTCAAGGAATAAGTTAACCTCTATTTCCCATGGATGCTGCGTGACCTGCTGAGTTTCTCCAGCAGGTTTGTGTGTTGCACTCAACCTCAGCATCGGCAGACTTCCTCGTTTCATTCCATTGGTTCCACTCGGCTGTAGCACTCTCCCTATCTGTCAGCCGAGTTAATTAAGAAATGCATGCAGATGGATTGGAGCTGATTGATTTTCCAGACCTTGCCAACATCTACATTATTGAGGAAACAGCTTCAGTTGGGACAGAGATTAAAAACAGACAATGAACTAATTTTAATTCACAGTCAATAAAACACTCTCTCTCGAAGAAAAAAACTGCAGATGCAGGAATTTTGAGTGAATAATGCAAAGCCACAGGGAGTTAGTGGGTCAGGTTGCATCCAAGGCCAACATTTCAAGTTGGGACCTTTAACAAAACTCTCATTACCTTTCTGATTTAATAAACTTCTTGACTCAATTAATGCCTATAAAGTCCCATCTTTCTGACTGAGGTGGGAATACAGCCAATAGCTGACCACAGAGACCAAAGTGACCTGTTCTACCTTGTTGCCTTCCTATGAATAATGAAATGGCTACACTTGTTTTGCAGAGTGATAAAAGCAGAAGAGTTATGGATGGGAATCAAAGGCAACATTAGCACCAGTCACGTCAGCGAAGAGGAGATGCTTGCGTGTTTTACTTCTGAGAAGAGATTACAAGTCACAGTGAAATTCACACCCCCAAATAAGAGTGTTAAGGATCACTGACTAAGGAATTTTGGCCAGTTGCTCAGAGAGAGTCACTGAGGGAAACACAAGCACATCCTCTGAGAGGCTTTGATGAACTAAATAGGAGTGAAGACAAATAATTTATTTTCTACATCGCTGAAGGAGCGAGCAAATATTTGCCTGTTAACATTAATCTCACCGAAGTCTCACTGGCAGATCCACATCAGGGAGAGGCCCTTTTCTTGTCCTGAGTGCTTGAAGAACAGTTTTCTATTTCAGACTGAAATTTGTGCTTCAGGATTAGCTGGACTTTACATGAAAGAAGTTGGGTGAACATGGAGCAGTGTGTTCTTTCCACTGATGATTTGATACTTCAAGAGCACATCGTAACTGAAGCCTTGTCATTGGCTGCTGTGAGCGAAGGGGACCACTCTGCCTTCTGAAATGAGTGCCCACCAGCGGGCCCAAAACGGGAGAGAGGCCGTTAACCTGCTTGGATTATGGAAAGGGCTTCACTAGGTTCTCCCACCCAGTAGCCCACTGGTATCTCGACACCGGCGAGAAGCCTTTCACCTGCCCTGAGTGTGGCAAGCGGTTCACCCACTCCTCTATCCTGAAGACCCACTGACGTATCCACACTGGCAAGAAGTCCTTCACCTGCTTTGAGTGCAGCAAGGTGTTCAGTAGATTGTTGAACTTGCTGACCCACCAGCAGGTTCACACTAGTGAGACACCCTTCACCTGCCCCGAGTGTGGCAAGGGGTTCACCAGTCCTGTAAACTGAAGTCCCACTGGTGGATCTACACTGGGGAGAAAACCTTCACCTGCCTTGAGTGTGGCAAGATGTTCACCCAGTCCTCTAGTGTGAAGATCCACCAGTGGATCCACATCAAGGAGTGGCCCTTCACCTGCACTGAGTGCAGTAGTGGGTTCACTGAGTTGTCTAACCTGAAGTCCCACCGACGGAGCCACACTGGGGAGAGGCCCTTCACCTGCCCCGAGTGTGGCAGGGGTTTCACCCAGTCATCTCATCTGAAGTCCCACCAGCAGATCCACAATGTGGAGAGGCCCTTCTCCTGCCCTGAGTGCGGCAAGGGTGTTCAGTTGATCGTTGGACTTGCTAACCCACTGGGTTGTTCACACTGGCAAGTGGCCTTTCACCTGCCCTGAGTGTGGCAAAGGCTTCACCCAGTCCTCTAACCTGAAGACCCACCAACAGATCTGCACCAGGGCGAGGTCTTTCACCTGCCCTGAGTGCAGCAAGGGGTTCAGCCGATCGTCGGACTTGCTGACCCACTGGCTTGTTCACACGGGCGAGTGGCCCTTCATCTGCCATGATTGCGCCAAGGGGTTTAGTAAATCATCGGACCTGTTGACCCACCGACAGATCCAGACCAGGGAGAAGCCCTTCACCTGTCCTGAGCGTGGCAAGGGATTCACACACACCTCTAGTCTGAAATCCCATCAGCGGATCCACACCACGAGAGGCCATTCATCTGCTCCGATTACATCTCTGGGTTCAATCAATCATCAGACTTGCTGACTAACCAGCGTGCTCACACTGGCGAGAGGCCCTTCAGATCTTCTTAGGGAAAATTTTACTATTTAACCAGGTTAATTGTCCCTAACGAGATAGTCACCTTTGTCAATTTCTCTGATTGGTCATATTAATTCTATTAATCTGAACATTTTACCTCAATATTTGGACCTTTTCCAAACAATTCCAATTTTTATTCCAAAATACTTTTTTAAAATTCGATTTTATCTTCTTGTAAAGAAAATGACCCCAGTTGATTAAAGTCCGTCTTCAAAAATCTGAAAGGAATGCTAGTTCGGTGTGTCCTAATTTTGATTCTATTATTGGGCAGTCAATATACATCACTTGATTTCTTTTGTTACAATTTGATATACCCACATGGGTAGAAATGGGATTACATTTTACTAAAGGATCTTTCCTTGTTGGCAATTCTTGGGTCTTCTCTACCCTCTTTATATAAATTAATTGACAACCTGATCAGTAAACAGAGTTTGAAAATATGGGCACAATTTAAAAGGGCTTTTGGATTTCAGTTTAGCCCAATTATACAGTCATCTTTTCCAACCTTTTTTTGCAAGACGCAGCTTTTAATGAGTGGCATAGATTGAGTATGAAATATTTTAAAGACCTTTTTATTGACAACAATTTTGCATCCTTTGAACAATTGGTTGTAAAATTTATCTGAAGTTAAGCTTTTTAGATATTTACAAATGAGGCATTTTGTTCAGTCCCAGATTTCTAATTTTCCTGGATTTCCCAAGGTGAATATTCTTGATACATTTTTTGAACTACAACCTTCTTATAAAGCCTTAATATCTCTTATTTATGACAAAAGTAGCTAATTTAAGACAAGCCTCGTTAATTAAAATTAAGAATGCTGGAGCAAGATTTCGACGTTTTAATGTCCAATGAGGTGATTAACACGACATCCTTTTGTGTTGTCTGCTCCAATTTAAAGGGGTTCATAGAGCACTTCTGTCTAAAATTAATTCACTTGTTTCTTTCTGGATATAAATTCTCGATGTGACAAATATAAAACAGATGATTCCTCTTTAATTCATATGTTCTAGAACTGCACCAGTTTAGAAAAAAATTGGAAGGAGGTTTTTCAAACTCTTAGTTATTTTTAAATTAAAATTGAAACCTAACCCTTTAATAGCTCTTTCCGGAATACTCTGTGATGATGATGTTAGACTCACTTCAATTCAATATCATGTTTTATCCTTTTCTTTATTAACAGCCAGATGTGGAATTTTGATGAAAATTAAAGGCAATATTTCACCTCCACATGCACAATGGCTCAGGGATATTATGTCATGTTTAAACTTGGCAAAAATGAAAAATGCTGTCATTGATTCACATATTAAATTCCAAATGGTAGAGTACTCTTTTATGGATGACTACCATCACTAAGAGTTTTTTTTTAAATTTTTTATTTTTCACACTATAAACCATACTGACCAAAATGCATAGACATTTTTTCTCTTGAATATATAGTGTAATTTTCTCCCCTTTTTCCCCCCTTCCTTCCGTCCCTCCCTCACCCCCATCCCATTTATTTAAAGTTCAATCTATAAGATACATTAAACCCGTTAAACAATGTCGTCACTTAATAAAAATAAACAGAAATTTTTGTTTTTTAGTTTTATATACTGAGTCAGTTCATTTCGTTGTCTTTTCCTTCTGTCATTTTAGGTGGTAAAGGTCTGTGATAGGATTTCTCTGATGTATTTCATGTATGGTTCCCATATTCGTTCGAATATTGTGATATTATTTCTTAAATTATATGTTACTTTTTTCTAATGGAATACATTTATTCATTTCTATGTACCATTGTTGTATTCTCAAGTTGTCTTCTAATTTCCAGGTTGACATAATACATTTTGCTACAGCTAAGGCTATCATAATAAATCTTTTTTGTGCTCCATCTAAATCAAGTCCAAATTCTTTATTTCTTATATTACTTAGAAGGAAGATCTCTGGATTTTTTGGTATATTGCCTTTTGTGACTTTATTTAATATCTGGTTTAGATCTTCCCAAAATGTTTCCACTTTCTCACATGTCCAAATTGCATGTATTGTTGTTCCCATTTCCTTTTTACAGCAAAAACATCTGTCTGATACTGTTGTGTCCCATTTATTTAACTTTTCGGGTGTGATGTATACCCTGTGTAACCAATTATATTGTATCATGCGTAACCTCGTGTTTATTGTATTTCTCATAGTTCCGGAGCATAGCTTTTCCCATGTTTCATTCTTTATCTTTATGTTTAGATTTTGTTCCCATTTTTGTTTAGGTTTACAGTTTGTTTCCTTGTTCTCCTTTTCTTGCAGTTTGATGTACATGTTTGTTATAAATTTTTAAATTATCATTGTGTCTGTAATCACATATTCAAAATTGCTTCCTTCTGGTAATCTCAGACTGTTTCCCAACTTGTCCTTCAAGTAAGTTTTCAGTTGGTGGTATGCAAACATTGTACCGTGAGTTATATTACATTTGTCCTTCATTTGTTCAAAAGATAATAATTTATTTCCCGAAAAACAATTTTCTATTCTTTTGATCCCTTTTCTCTCCCATTCTCTGAAGGAAAGGTTATTTATTGTGAAAGGGATTAGTTGATTTTTCGTCAATATTAATTTTGGTAGTTGATAATTTATTTTATTCCTTTCTATATGAATCTTCTTCCATATTGCATATTGCAGATGGTGCAATACTGGTGAATTCCTACATTGCACCAATTTATCATCCCACTTGTATAGTATATGTTCAGGTATCTTCTCCCCTATTTTATCTAGTTCTAATCTGGTCCAATCTGGTTTTTCCCTTGTTTGATAAAAATCTGATAGATATCTTAATTGTGCTGCTCTATAATAATACTTAAAGTTTGGTAGTTGTAAACCTCCTTGTTTGTACCATTCTGTTAATTTATCTAGTGCTATCCTCGGTTTTCCCCCTTTCCAATTTCCTTATTATTTTCTTTAGCTCCTTGAAGAATTTCTCTGTTAGGTGAATTGATAATGATTGAAATAGGTATTGTATCCTTGGGAAGATGTTCATTTTAATATAGTTTATCCTTCCTATCAGTGTTAGTGGTAAGTCTTTCCAGTGCTCTAAATCGTCTTGTAATTTTTTCATTAATGACTGATAATTTAGTTTATATAGATGGCCTAGATTATTATTTAGTTGTATACCTAGGTATCAAATTGCTTGTGTTTGCCATCTAAATGGTGATTCTTTCTTAAACTTTGTGAAATCCGCAATATTCATTGGCATTGCTTCACTTTTATTTGCGTTGATCTTGTACCCCGACACTTCTCCATTTTCCTACAATTTCTTATGTAATTCTTTCAATGATATTTCTGGTTCTGTTAAGTATATTATAACATCATCTGCAAATAGAATGATTTTATATTCCTTCTCTTTTATTTTTATCCCTCTTATTTTATTTTCTGTTCTTATCAGTTCTGCTAGTGGTTCTATAGCTAATGCGAATAGTGAGGGAGATAGTGGACATCCCTGCCTTGTTGATCTGCTTAAGTTAAATTGTTTTGATATATATCCATTTACTGTCACTTTCGCCATTGGTCCCTTATATAATGCTTTAATGCAATTAATATATTTCTCTGGTAGGTTGAATTTTTGTAGTACTTTGAATAAATAATTCCATTCTACTCTGTCAAAGGCTTTCTCTGCGTCTAAAGCAACTGCTACTGTTGGGAGTTTTTTTCTTTGTACTGCATAGATTAAGTTAATGAATTTACAGATATTTTCCATTGTTTGTCTTTTTTTAATAAATCCAGTTTGGTCTAGTTTTACTATTTTTGGTACACAGTCGGCCAATCTGTTTGCTAATAGTTTAGCTATTATCTTATAATCTGTGTTAAGTAGAGATATTGGTCTATACGATGCTGTTAGTGGATCTTTCCCCATCTTTGGTATTACTGTAATTATTGCTGTTTTGCATGAATCTGGTATGTTTTGTGTTTTTTTAATCTGGTTGATTACTTCCAGGAGAGGAGGAATTAATAAGTCTTTAAATGTTTTATAGAATTCTATTGGGAGTCCATCCTCTCCCAGTGTTTTATTGTTTGGTAGTTTTTTTAATATCTCCTGTATTTCTTCTATTTCAAATGGTTTTATTAATTTATTTTGCTCCTCTATTTGTAATTTCAGTAGTTCAATTTTAGTTAGAAATTCATCTATTTTGTCTTCTTTCCCTTCATTTTCAGTTTTATATAGTTGTTCGTAGAATTCCCTGAAGTTTTTGTTGATCTCCGTTGGGTTATATGTAATTTGATTGTCCTTTTTCCTTGATGCCAATACCGTTCTTTTAGTTTGTTCTGTCTTAAGCTGCCACGCTAGTATTTTGTGCATTTTTTCTCCTAGCTCATAATATTTCTGTTTTGTCCTCATTATGTTGTTCTCCGCCTTATATGTTTGTAGTGTTTCATATTTTATTTTCTTGTCTGTCAATTCTCTTCTTTTGTTATTTCCCTTTCCAACTGTTCTATTTCTCGATTGTAGTCCTTCTTCATCTTGGTTACATAACTTATTATTTGTCCTCTGATGAATGCTTTCATTGTGTCCCATAGTATAAATTTATTTTTCACTGATTCCGTATTTATTTCAAAGTACATTTTAATTTGTCGCTTAATGAATTCTCTAAAATCCTGTCTTTTAAGTAGTATGGAGTTTAATCTCCATCTATTTATTCTTGGTGGGATGTCCTCTAGCTCTATTGCCAATACAATCTAGCTTTATATACTCTTAACTCTTCCTTGAATGTGGGCTGATAACAGGAATAGGTCAATCCTTGAGTATTTTTTATGTCTACCTGAATAATATGAATATTCCTTTTCCTTTGGTTGTTGTTTCCTCCATATATCCAAAAGTTGCATTTCCTACATTGATTTAATTATAAATTTGGTTACTTTGTTCTTTCTGTTAGTCTTTTTTCCAGTTTTATCCATGTTTGTGTCCAAATTAAGGTTAAAATCCCCTCCTATTAGTATATTCCCTTGTGTATCTGCGATCTTCAAAAAGACATCTTGCATAAATTTTTGATCTTCTTCATTAGGTACATTGAGTAAATTCCAAAATTCTGAATGTATCTGACATTTTATCATTACATACCTCCCTACTGGATCTATTATTTCCTCTTCTATTTTGATTGGCACATTTTAATTGATTAATATAGCTACTCCTCTGACTTTTGAATTATATGATGCTGCTATTACATGTCCTATCCAATCTCTCTTTAATTTCTTGTGTTCCACTTCAGTTAAATGTGTTTCTTGCACGAATGCTATATCAATTTTTTTCTTTTTTCAGTAAATTTAACAGTTTCTTCCTTTTGATTTGGTTATGTATTCCATTAATATTTAAAGTCATATAGTTCAACATGGCCATTTCATACTTTGTTTATCTTTCCTTTCCATTTCCTCATCACCACCTTCCCTTCTTATCCATTTCTGTTTTCTTTTTTTGAACATATTGTAAGACAACATTTCTAAAACATAAAATATTTCCACTATTCCTATATCTAAAATTCCTTTAACCCCAATAGTCCCTCCCTTCTCTGAGTTGCCCTTTGTCTCTTGTCGGGCAACCATATCTCCCCTCTCCATTTGGATTTGCGAATCCGCTCACAAGCATCAACTGATTTCGCAGTGACTGTTATTTTTCCCCACCCAGCCCCCCCAGAAAAGATTTTAATCTTCATATATAACAAAGCTCACTCTCTTAATTCTCTCCTTACTTCCTTTCTTCTCTTTCTTTCCCTCTTAGTTCTTACTTATACTTTATTCTTCTTTTTTATATATAGTTTGTTGTCATTTTTGTTCTTTTTACATCTCTTTATCTCTGTCTGTTTTGTAGGTGTTCTGCAAATTTTTGTGCTTTTTCTGGATCCAAGAAAAGTTTGCTTTGCTGCCCCGGGATAACTATTTTAAGCTCCGCTGGATATTTTAACAAAAATTTATCACCTTTTTTCCATAGGGTTGATTTTGCTGTGTTAAACTCCTTCCTCTTCTTCAGGAGTTCAAAACTTATGTCTGGATAGAAAAAAAAAATTGACCTTTGTATTCCAGTGGTTTTTTTGTCTTCTCTTATTTTTTTCATTTCCTTCTCCAATATATTTTCTCTTGTCATATATCTTAGGAATTTTACTAGAATGGATCTTGGTTTTTGTTGTGGTTGTGATTTAAGGGCTAATGTTCTGTGTGCCCTTTCTATTTCCATTCCTTCCTGTAATTCTGGCATTCCTAGGACCCTGAGGATCCATTTTCTTATAAATGCTTTCATATTTTTGCCTTCTTCATCTTCCTTAAGGCCCACTATCTTTATATTGTTTCTTCTATTATAGTTTTCCATTATATCTATCTTCTGAGTTAACAGCTCCTGTGTTTCTTTAACTTTTTTATCAGATTCTTCTAATTTCTTTTTTACATCATCTACTTCCATTTCTATGGCTGTTTCTCATTCTTCCACCTTGTCTACTCTTTTTCCTATTTCTGTCATGACCATCTCTAATCTATTCACTTTTTCTTCTGTACCTTTTATTCTTTTTATTTCACTGAATTCTTGTGTCAGCCTTTCTTTTAATGTTTCCATATATTCTTTAAATTTTTTTTTATCCATGTACTGTCCCTTCCCTTCATCTTCCATTTCTCTGTGTAGAGTTTGATGTTCTCCCTCCTCTTCTTCTGAGTCCACTCCAGGATCTGTGTCCTTTGTCTCTTCTGATTTTCTTGTTGGGTTGTTTATTTTATTTTGTTGGGTATTTTTGTTTTTATTTTTATTAAAGGAGTCTTGGTGTTGGTCGTCTTCCTCTGGGTTGGTTATCTGTTGTTTCTCTGATTTGCTATTTTTATTCTCTTCCTTCTTGTTCCCGTTATTTTCTATGTTTTCCTGTTGAGAGTCTTGCTGTCGTGTTATACTTGTCTGTTTCAGCTGTGGAGATTTACTCCTCAGCTGGTCCCCCCTCCTGTCGGTGTTGTTTTTGTCTTGTGCATCACACATGCGCGAGGATTCACGCATGCGCGGTTGCGCACTTTTGTTTGGCTCCGAGAGCCATTTTTGTAGTTCTGAGTTTGGGGTTTCCACTGACCTCAGGGAGCGGGCTTCTCTCTCTACAGCGGGCCTCCTCATACAGGTAAGGCCTTCATCTTTCTCTTCCGACGTCTTTTCTTCTTCTTTCCTTCCCATTGTTTTTGGTTTTTGGGGGAAGTCACATGATGGAGTAGTGACCGGTAAGAAAATACCAGCCCTCTCCAGAACAGTTAAAAAAATAAATAAAAAGCAAAGCTACAAACACAGAAACCATAACAAATTAAAAATAAAAGTGTGGAGAAAATGGCAGCAAAGAAAGAAAAACCAAAAACATCACTAAGTTGATGTTGATTTGGAATTTTGGCACTGTACTGTCTCTCTCCATGATTATGGCATCCGAATTTTTTAATGTCAATCTTCTACCTTGCTGAGGCTTTAGAATTTATCGCTTTTTCTTTATTGTTCGATTCTATTGTACCATTATGTTTGTTCTATTGTACTTTTGAATTTCTACATATGATCATTGTGGTAACTTTTACTAGTTTTGTGGCACTTTTCATAACTGTATTGTTCATTTTTTTATTTGATAAATATCAATAAAAATACTTTAAAAAGGGAAAAAAGGAAAGGATTCATTAGATCATCCAACTTAACCCACCAGCGGGTTCACGCCAGGGGCAATGTTTAAATCTGTTATATGTTCAGATTTAAGTGTGTTTACAATTTTTAAAAAAATTAAATTTTGTAATGTGGATTTGGATCCACTGCTGTTTGTAACGATTTTTTATGTTCTCCCTGTGGCATGTTTGGGTTTTCTCTGGGTGCTCTGGATTTCTCCCACTCTCCAATAATGTATTTGGGTGGCACGGGCTCATGGGCGAAAGGGTCTATTACTGTGCTGTATCTCTAAAATTAAATATATTTAAAAATTGAAACTTCTGGTATTTCCTGCTCCATAGGATAGTGGATGCCAGATCATTAGGTCTAATTAAGGTGAAGATAAAAATGCATTTACCAGATTGAAGAGTTAAAAGCTGTTACAGAAGAGAAGTGGATATCTCAGTTTACAGCAGGATATGGATGCAAATCAGTTGGAAAGATGGACCAAAACTGGCAAATGAAATTTAACTCTTATTGTGAATTGTGCAGAACAGGAGTGGCTAACCTTTTAATTTTAAATTCAAACATACAGCACAGTAACAGGTCATTTCAGTTCATGAGTTTGTGCCGCCCAATTAACCACATCCCAGGTACATACTCATGGGCTGAAATGGTCTGTAACCATGCTGTATGTCCAAATTAAAAATTAAAAGGTTGGCGACACCTTGTGTGGAGCATTGTCATAGCTTACAACACCATATCGAAAGAATATTGAGTTGGTTGAAAAGTGACAGATGAGTTAACTCCCGATCAGTGTGAGGTGATGCATTTGGGAAGGTAAAGAACATGGTTAATGGTAGGATTTGAACAGTGTGGAAGAACAGAGGGACCTTGGGGTCCAAATCCATACATCTCTCAAAGTTGTTGAGCAGTTAAGGAGGCTTATGGTATGTTAAGGGACTGAATTCAAGAATCATGAGGTAATGTTGCAGCTCTATAAAACTCTGGTTACACCACACTTGGAGTATCACTAAAAACCCTCCAACTCCCACAATTTCTCAGTCTCTGTCACAACTGTTCCCAAGATGAGGTCTTAACAGTCCAGAGCTTCTGAAATATCTGCCTTCCACAAACGTGACATCCCCTCCACCACCACCACCAACTCAGCCCTCACCCACTTCTCCTTCATTTCCCACACATCTGTCCCGAGACACAACAAACATAGAATCCCCCGCATCCTCACCCCATCAGCCTCAGCAAGCCACACATCATCTGCAGGAATTTCTGTTATTTACTTCAGGATCCCACCTCCAGACATATTTCTCCTGCTCTTCATCTCTCAACCTTCTGCAGAGACCATTCCCTACACGATTCCTTTGTGCACTTGACCCTACCCAGGCTGGGAATGTTGCCCTATGCCCTGTGCCCGAAGAAGGTGCAACACATTTCCATATCTCATAACAGTCCATGGCTCTAAACATTTGTACATCCAGAGGGCTCATTTACTACATCTAGTGTTCTCTTTGTGGCATTCTCCACATCGGAGTCTGGGAGATCATGCAGCAGCTCCTTCCTGCAACCAACCATTTCAATTCTGGGTCACATTCCAACACACACGTCTGTGCGTGGCCTTAAATACTGTCACACCCTGACCACCCGCAGATTGAAGAAAAAGCATCTTATGTTCTGTCTGGGAACCCTCCAGCCACATGGCATGAACATTGACTTCACTGCTTTCCACTAAACCTGCTCCTCTGCCCCCTTTTCTTATTTTTCCAGTTCTTTCACCCACCCAGGCAACCATTCTCTACCCCCCATTACTACTGTCCCCTCTTTTCTCCACCTATCCTCTCCTGCCTTTGCCACCCTCTTCCCCCTCCTACTCTTATGTTTGGATGCTTGCCGGCATTTTCTCATAACTTGATGAAGCGCTCAAGCCCGAAATGCCCGAAATATAAAGGACATTGTTTGACCTGCTGAGCTTCTCTAGGATTATGTTAAATTCTCATCATCTCATTACAAGAAATATGTGGAAGCTATGGATGGGGCACGTGCACAGTAGATTTTCCAGGATGTTGCCTGGATTAGAGAACATGTCTTTAGAGGCAAGGTTGTCAGAGCCAGGGCCTTTATTTATGGAGCAGAGAGGATGAGAGGTGTCTTAATAGAGGTCTACAAGATTATAAGAAGCAGAGCTGGGGTGGACAGTCAGCACCTTTTTCATTGGGTGGGCTGGCAAACTCCAGAAAACATCTGTTTACGGTGAGAGGAGGAATATTTTAAAAACACAGAGCGGTGGGGGTGTGGAATGCATTGCCGGGGGGGAGGGGGGGTGTCTAATAGGGACATTTAAAAGACAGACTCGTAGATGACAGGAAAATAGAGGGTTATATGTGTGTGGTATGTGACAGTATATAGAAATATTTCTGGGAGATAAATTGGGAAAGGTTTGTTAGAGTAGGTCACATGCAAACACTTTAAAACAGATCTTATTTGAAATACTGGAGCTATGCTAGACATAGTGGTTTTTCACACCTTTTCGCAATAGCTTTTATGGATGTATTAGAAGAGGCGATGGTAACACATACACTCCTGGAAACTTTCTCTACTGCGATAATAACATAATACTTAAAAAAGATTGAGTTCCTCTAAAACCATCATCTTATTTACCAATTTATTTGTCAAATGTAGACAATAAGATAGCAGCAAAAATTTTAGCTAACAGGTTGATGAATTTTCTACCAAAACTGATACATATGGACCAGACAGTTTTTTGAAAAAGAGAAAATCTGCAGATAGTGTAACTAGGTTACTTAGTATAATACACTTAGCACAAAAGAGGGGAGATTTAGGAGTGGCAGTGGCTTTGGACACAGAAAAAGCATTTGATAGATTAGCGTGGGACTTTTTGTTTAAGGTGTTTGAGATATTTGGGATGGGTGTCTGGTGTTTATAAATTGGTTAAAGCTTTATATAATAATCCTAAGGCTAATGTTGTTATAAATGGAAAGTTTTCCAGATTGATTCCTTTGACTAGATCATCTGCATTATTTATTTTTGTGATTGAACCTCTTGCAGAGCTGATCCAGATATTAAAGAAGATTATAAAATTAATTCATTTGCTGATGATGTTTTGATTTATTTAACAGAGCCAATAGGTTCACTACATAAATTATATTTGAGATTGCAGGATTATGGCAAGATCATGGGTTATGAAATAAATTGGCATAATAGTGAAGTTATGTCTCTTACTAAAGGGGTTACTGAATTACAATGGCCAATGATGGGATAAAATATTCAGGTATATAGGTAGATAATAAATTAGAGATTTCCTGGCTGTTTTCGTCAAACCAGTCCTTGTTTTTCCTGGAGGAGAAACCCAGTACCTCTTCAGTGGATTGCAGTATGGTAGTCTTCAACTGATCCCAGAGGGTTTCAGGGGACGGGTCCGTGAGGCGGGTTGCATCGTCGAGCTTTGCTTTGAGGTTTGCCTGGAAGTTTCCTCTCGCTTCGTCTGACTGCAGGTTTCCAACATTGAACCTCTTTCTGGGGGCTTTACTGTTCCTGGGCTTTGGCTTGAAGTGAAGGTTGAGCTTGCAGCGAACCAGATGGTGGTCAGTGTGGCATTCCGCGCTAGGCATGACCCTGGTGTGGAGCACATCTCGTTTGTCACTTTCTCGCACCAGGATGTAGTCCAGGAGGTGCCAGTGTTTGGATCGGGGATGCATCCAGGTGGTCTTAAGGCTGTCCCTCTGCTGAAAAAGGGTGTTTGTAATGACAAGCCGCTGTTCTGCGCAGAGCTCCAACAGGAGGCGCCCATTGTCGTTGCACTTGCCGACGCCATGCTTGCCCAGGATTCCTGGCCAGGTTTCTGAGTCTTTGCCGACACGAGCGTTGAAGTCGCCCAGGATGACAACCTTGTCGGCTGTAGGGGTGCGTTGGATGAGGTTGCGCAGGTCGGTGAAGAACTTGTCCTTTTCTGCTGGTTCCGCCTAGAGGGTTGGAGCATAGACACTGATGAGGGTGATGCGACGCTTGTTTTGAAGGGGGAGTCGCATGGACATGATTCGGTCCGAGAGGTCTGTCGGAAGGTTTTCGAGTTTGGAGGCAATGAAGCTCTTGACCATGAAGCCTACACCAGATAAGCATCGTTCATCCGAAGGCTTGCCAGACCAGTAGAGTGTGTAGCCCGCGCCGCGTTCTTGGAGGCTGCCTACATCTGCCAGGCGGACATCACTGAGAGCGGCTATGTCGATGTCAAGTCTGTGGAGTTCATGTGCAATGAGGGCAGACCGACGTTCAGGTCAGTGGCTGTCAGCCTTGTCTAGCATGGTTCTGATGTTCCAGCATGCTAGCTTGAGTTTGTGAGCATCTTTTGAGGGGGAGGACATGGAGGGGGAGGACGTGGAGGGGGAGGACGTGGACCTGTCCTCGGGCCTGCGCAAAGGAGCTTTTAGGTGGAGTGCAGTGCGCGCAGTACTGGCCCCACCCTTTACACCCATGGTTCGTGTGCCGTGGCCGAGCAAGCTGGGACATGGCAGCGAGGTCCTTGGGTCGTAGGTTTTATATCGGAGTGGCCTTCTCCTATGCAGGTTTCTTACCTGGGCTGGAGGGGCCTGCCTCCCCTCCTAGGTCGGTCCATACTGCCCGGACCGGGGCCGAGGCCGCCGCAGCTCACCCTGTGCCCAGACTGGGGCCGCCACCTCCCACTCTCTGCCCGGATCGGGGCCTCCACCTGCCTCACTCGACCAAGGCCGGGGCCGCCGTCTCCCCCTTGCTCCTGCCCGGATCGGGGCCGCCGCCGCCTACTCTTCGCCCGGACCGGGGCCGGGGCCGCTGCTGCTCTCTCTGTGCCCAGACTGGGGCCGCTGCCTCCCACTCTCTGCCCGGATCAGGGCCTCCACCTGCCTCACTCGACCGAGGCCGGGGCCGCCGTCTCCCCCTTGCTCCTGCCCGGATCGGGGCTGCCGCCGCCTACCCTTCGCCCGGAGCTGCTGGCAAAGAAGCGAGCTGCCCACCAGGCTCACCTTACAAAGCCGTCCTGTCCAGAGAAGAAACAAGCCTTCCGTCGCGCATGCAGCCATCTTCAGCGCAAACTCCGGGAGATCCAAAATGAGTGGTGGACTAGCCTCGCCAAACGAACCCAGCTCAGCGCGGACATTGGCGACTTCAGGGGTTTCTACGAGGCTCTAAAGGCTGTGTACGGCCCCTCACCCCAAGTCCAAAGCCCACTGCACAGCTCAGACGGCAAAGTCCTCCTCAGCGAAAAGATCTCCATCCTCAACCGATGGTCAGAACACTTCCAATCTCTTTTCAGTGCCAACCGCTCAGTCCAAGATTCCGCCTTGCTCCAGCTCCCTCAACAGCCCCTAAGGCTAGAGCTGGATGAGGTCCTCACCCTGGATGAGACATATAAGGCAATCGAACAACTGAAAAGTGGCAAAGCAGCAGGTATGGATGGAATCCCCCCAGAGGTCTGGAAGGCTGGCGGCAAAACTCTGCATGACAAACTGCATGAGTTTTTCAAGCTTTGTTGGGACCAAGGAAAACTGCCTCAGGATCTTCGTGATGCCACCATCATCACCCTGTACAAAAACAAAGACGAGAAATCAGACTGCTCAAACTACAGGGGAATCACGCTGCTCTCCATTGCAGGCAAAATCTTCGCTAGGATTCTACTAAATAGAATAATACCTAGTGTCGCCGAGAATATTCTCCCAGAATCACAGTGCGGCTTTCGCGCAAACAGAGGAACTACTGACATGGTCTTTGCCCTCAGACAGCTCCAAGAAAAGTGCAGAGAACAAAACAAAAGACTCTACATCACCTTTGTTGACCTCACCAAAGCCTTCGACACCGTGAGCAGGAAAGGGCTTTGGCAAATACTAGAGCGCATCGGATGTCCCCCAAAGTTCCTCAACATGATTATCCAACTGCACGAAAACCAACAAGGTCGGGTCAGATACAGCAATGAGCTCTCTGAACCCTTCTCCATTAACAATGGCGTGAAGCAAGGCTGTGTTCTCGCACCAACCCTCTTTTCAATCTTCTTCAGCATGATGCTGAACCAAGCCATGAAAGACCCCAACAATGAAGACGCTGTTTACATCCGGTACCGCACGGATGGCAGTCTCTTCAATGTGAGGCGCCTGCAAGCTCACACCAAGACACAAGAGAAACTTGTCCGTGAACTACTCTTTGCAGACGATGCCGCTTTAGTTGCCCATTCAGAGCCAGCTCTTCAGCGCTTGACGTCCTGCTTTGCGGAAACTGCCAAAATGTTTGGCCTGGAAGTCAGCCTGAAGAAAACTGAGGTCCTCCATCAGCCAGCTCCCCACCATGACTACCAGCCCCCCCACATCTTCATCGGGCACACAAAACTCAAAACGGTCAACCAGTTTACCTATTTCGGCTGCACGTTTTCATCAGATGCAAGGATCGACAATGAGATAGACAACAGACTCGCCAAGGCAAATAGCGCCTTTGGAAGACTACACAAAAGAGTCTGGAAAAACAACCAACTGAAAAACCTCACAAAGATAAGCGTATACAGAGCCGTTGTCATACCCACACTCCTGTTCGGCTCCGAATCATGGGTCCTCTACCGGCATCACCTACGGCTCCTAGAACGCTTCCACCAGCGTTGTCTCCGCTCCATCCTCAACATCCATTGGAGCGCTTTCATCCCTAACGTCGAAGTACTCGAGATGGCAGAGGTTTACAGCATCGAGTCCACGCTGCTGAAGATCCAGCTGCGCTGGGTGGGTCACGTCTCCAGAATGGAGGACCATCGCCTTCCCAAGATCGTGTTATATGGCGAGCTCTCCACTGGCCACCGTGACAGAGGTGCACCAAAGAAAAGGTACAAGGACTGCCTAAAGAAATCTCTTGGTGCCTGCCACATTGACCACCGCCAGTGGGCTGATATCGCCTCAAACCGTGCATCTTGGCGCCTCACAGTTTGGCAGGCAGCAACCTCCTTTGTAGAAGACCGCAGAGCCCACCTCACTGACAAAAGGCAAAAGAGGAAAAACCCAACACCCAACCCCAACCAACCAATTTTCCCCTGCAGCCGCTGCAACCGTGTCTGCCTGTCCCGCATCGGACTTGTCAGCCACAAACGAGCCTGCAGCTGACATGGACTTTTACCCCCTCCATAAATCTTCGTCCGCGAAGCCAAGCAAAGAAATTAGAGATTGTATATAAATCTTTACTCAAGAAAATCAGTGAGGACTTAAATAAATGGAAGATGTAGCCAATTACACTATTAGGTAGGGTTAATTGTGTAAAATTGAATATATTTGCTAGGGTACAATATTTATTCTAAACATTGCCAATAATGATATTGCAAAAGTTTTTTCAAGAATAAATACATCAGAAATTTTCTTTGGAAGGGTAAGACATCAAGAATTTCTTTAGATAAATTGAGTTGGAAATTGGAGTTTTAAGGTTTCCAATTAACAAATTTGAAAAATTATTATTATTCAGCTCAATTGAGATTTTCAACTTATTTCTTTGATAAGGGAGAAAAACCAGAATGCATTAAAATGAAATTGATAAAATAGGAGAGAGGAAATAGGAAGATTTTATATGTAAGTGGGAATCAAAATAATGATCTGGGGAGAGGGAAGCATCTTGTTGAAACATTTGATTAACATTTGGAATAAAGTAAATTATGAAACTGGAACAAGGAGTGCTGTCTGGCCTAAAATGCTTTGGATGCAAAACCAACTTATTCCATTTTCAATGGATAATCAATTTTAAAATATTATGTTTCAGAAAGAAATTAGATGTGTAGATTACTATCTAGGAAGGAACTTAATGACTCAATTAAAAAATAAATATGAGATACAATTAATACCATTTTTATTACTATCAACTATGGACTTATTTAAGAGATAAACTGCGTCCAACAATGTTATTACTGAAATATGATGATGTAGTAGATATGTTAAGACATTTATTTTGGCTATGCATACATTATTGCAGAAGGGAACTATTAAACAAGGGATTCATGGGTCCAGACATCGATCGGAGACAGATTTAAATGTTAATATTGATTAAATGAACTGATCAGAGTTTTGACAGGACAGTATAACAAATACTATGTTAGATAATGGTTCATTCAATAAAATTTCTTACATCAACTATATCTTACTCCACTAAAGCTCAATAAATTGAAGTCAGATTTATCTGGTCAATGTTTTAGATGTGGTCAGGAGATAGGTACTTTTTTAATACACCGCTTGGTCCTGCTTGAAAGTGAGGCATTTTGGTCAAATATGGAGATTTATTTAGAATGGTTTATAGAAATTAAATTTCCACAAACTTCAATGTTATTTTAGTTAGGCAATTTTAAAGGAAAAAGACTAAAACTATCTATATAGCAAAAACAATTTGTAAAGATTGGCTTAGCAAAAACAAGAAAATGTAATAGTAGTGACATGGAAATCACATCCCCATTTGGGTTTGGAATGCAGAAATACATAGTTGTGCTCCTTTGGAGGAGATCACTTATCATTTGAGAAATAGGTATAAAGTATTTTTGAAAACTTGGCACCCGTACTTAAGAATTGAAGGAATCAATTTATACACCCCTTCAGTAAGCCTCGAACTTCATTAACCACCTTGAAAGTATTAAAAGTTATACACAATTAATTCTGTGCAGTGAGGGGGTACTTCCAGCAGGCCCAGACAGTAGGCCCGGAAAGCTCCAAAATCCGGCAAATGGGGACCAGCGGTTAGGGGGGGTGGCCGAGAGAATGGCGGTTGGGGGAGACTGCCGGGCAGCCAAGGGACCATGGTTGGGAAATGGCCGAGGGACTGGCGGTTGGGGGAGACTACTGGGTGGTCGAGGGACCACGGTTGGGAGACGGCCGAGGGACTGGCAGTTCGGGGAGACGGCCGAGGGACTGGCGGTTAGGGTAGGTGGCTAGGTTGCTGAAGGACCAGCAGTTGGGGGGAGACAGCAGAGGGACTGACGGTTGGGGAGACTGCTGGGCAGCCAAGGGACGGTGGTTGGGAGATGGCCGAGGGACTGGCAGTTGGGGGAGACAGCCGGGCGGCCGAGGGACCGCGGTTGGGGGAGATTGCCGAGGGACCAGAGGTTGGGGAAGGCAGGTGAGGGGCCAGGAGTTTGGGGAGGCAGCCGAGGGACCGTTGGTTGGGGGAGATGGCCGGGTGACTGGAAGTGGGTGGGGAGTGGATACGGCAGCACAATTTGGGTGGGCTTTCCAAAATCTGGAAAAATCCAAAATTCGGAACACACAAATTTGGGGACACCAAGGGTTGCGGATAAAGGATTGTGTACCTGTAATGAAATATTATATAAGTGAAGGAAGATTTGTTGAGGAAGACTTAGAAAATTTTCCAGAGAATAGATCTTTTGAATTGCAATTGCAATTGCAGAAATTGAGGGTGCAAGAAGGGAGAAACATATATTTGGGTTCACGTGTAGTTTGGCTCATACCCCACGAATTTTTCCCAAACCATTTTCGAATACTGTGTCATAACGTTTTAAAAATGGAGCCAGTTTGGGGTCTGTGGTTTGCTGCAGATGTTCATCCTGCTTCTCTTTGTTCTTTTGGCTGATTATCTTCCCTATTTTTGCCAATCCAGCTGAAGGTTGCTTAACCAATTGCGACCAAGCAATGCTGGCCCCTCGGTGTCCACGATATAGAGTTTGTATATGACCTACTCTTAAAAAAAATCCTGCCACAATTTATCTACTTTAAAACATATCTATATGCAATATAAAAATAACAATCTATCACAATAAGGATTGGATATCCATGGTAATAAAGGGGCTATCAAGTTCATGGAACTGGAATTTGTTTAAAGTGATGCTGGATGTTGGTGAGAGGGGACTAGATCAGGGAGAACAAAACAGAGTCAAGGTATGCAGAGACCAATTCGGAAGGACAAGAGCTCGCGGACTGTGTTTGTGCATCTTGCGTTGTAGGTAGAAACAGGTGGTACGGGGTTGAGAAACAATAACGTTGGAAGCTGTGCCAGGGAAGTGACTGGAAGTGATGAGTTCAGAGATGGTGATACAGTGGGTTGATGAGTTCTGGTGGAATCCTGTTGGAGGGGTAAATAGGAGGTGTTTGAGAGTTGTCGTCAGGCTTCAGCCAGATAGAGGTCAGTGTGCCAGACCACGATAGCACCACCCTTGTCTGCAGGTTTGATGGTGAGGTTCGGATTGGTGCGGAGAGAATGAAGGGCCAGGCATTCTGAGGGAGTGAGATTGGAAGTGAGGGGAGTAGTGAAGTTGATATGGTTGATATCACAGCGGCAGCTGGAAATATAAAGGTCAAGAGCAGGTGGAAGATCAGGAACAAGATGTCCAGGAGGAGGAAGATGGTTTAAAGAGGATGGAGAATGCTGGTAGTAGAACATGGAGACGGAGCCAACAGAAGAAGAGGAAGGAGAAAGGGGCAGGAGCACAGGCTCATAGGTAGGAGGTGACAGGGAGATCCAGATGGGAGGGGGAAGAGGGAAGGGATGGGGAGAGGGCAACTGTCTCATGGGAGAGGGAAGGGGGTGGGGAGAGAACAGGTTTTCTGGACCTGCAGGAAAAGGGAAGAAATGGCTTTTCATTCGGCTTTTAATCTGCTCCGTACCGAGGCCGACGGTGGAAAGGCCTCTGTCCCACCAGATACTCCGTCAGCAGAGATCTCATCGGGGGCATGAGGGGGTGGGGTTGGGACAGCGGATTCCATCCCTGCCCTGGATCTTCCCTCCGTCCGTCGCTCGCCCTCCTCCCCAAGGCAGCACCTGGTCCACCTCAGGGCAGCGCGGCTCCAACAAGGACTGAGCCCGCGTACTGGCACTCAGAATCTCCCGGGTCGCCCGAGGCAGTCTCCTCCGTGGACCGGTCCGTTGCTGTGACGTCAATACGCACACACATTCGAGACGGAGCCGTCGCGGTTCAAGGCGGCCGCAAGCCGGGAGGAGGAGCGAAGAGAGATGTTAATCAGAGGAGCGGCAGCGTCCGGGTGCTTCCATGAGAGGTTTGCAACCGCTTTGCTCTCCGGCTGGTGGGAAGTGGAGGCCGCCGCGGCCTTCTAACATCGTCCAGTTCGGGCCCCGCTTCCCCGTGGGAATTGGCCGCTGCGCCAGGAGGCGGGTGAACGGCTCGGCCCTGGTAGGAAGGGCTCGCTCGGGCGGGCGGGGGTGGCCCTGCAAGGTGGAAGAGCTCAGGGTAACAGGTCACAAGTGGGAAACACACATAAGCATACTGGAGAACTCAGCCGGTGTCGCAGCGTCCAAAGGAGGTACAGATATATCACCGACATTTCGGGCCTGAGCCTTTAGAAACATAGAAAACCTACAGCACAATACAGGCCCTTAGGACCACAACTTTGTGTCGAACGTGTACCTAGAAATTACTAGGCTTATCCATAGCCCTCTTATTTTTCTACGCTCCTTGAACCTATCCAAAAGTCCCTATTGTATCTTCTTCCACTATTGTTGCCAGCAACCCATTCAACACGCTCACCATTCTCTACTTAAAAAACGTACCCTGGACCATCTCCCCAGCACCTTAAACCTTGTGACAAAAATTTCAGCTTTGGGAAAAAGCCTCTGACTATCACACAATCAATGCCTGTCATCACTTTATTCCTTCTTCAAGGAATAATCAAAGAACAGGAAGTTGTCAGAATAAAGGCTGAAGATTGGCAGGGGGACGAATCTGTCAACAAAAGGTCTTAACTGAATATGATAAAAGGAGACGTGATAATTGGTTTTGGATCTGTGAAAGGAAACCGAAAAGGAGAGAGCAAGGGACGGAGCTGGGGGAAGGCGATGGGGAAGAAGGCTGGGGGTTAATGGAGAAGTCGATCTGGTTGGAGAGCGCCCTGATGGAAGATGAGCTGTTGATTCTCCATTTTACGGGTGGTCTCATTCTGACCATGCATGACTCCACTGACAGAAATATCAGCAAGTGAATGGAATCAAGAATTGAAATGGGTGGCCATTGAGAGATCCATAATATTGTGGCAGACAGAGCAGAGGTGCTCAACAAAGCCTGCAACCAGTCTCTGATGTAAAGGAGACCACAGCGGGAGCATCGGATGCTGTAGATGACTCCTACAGATTCACAAGTGAAATATTGCTTCACTTGCAAGGACTATTTGTGGGCCCGAGTGGTGGTGAGGGCACAAACGGAGCATCTCTTACCGTCACAATGATAGGTGCAAAGGGGGTCATTGATAGCGAGGGAGGAGTGACAAGGGAGTCACGGAGAGAGTAGTGGACAAGGGAGTCACGGAGGGAGTAGTGGACAAGGGAGTCATGGAGGGAAGGGTCCCTGCGGAAGGAGGAGAGGGGAATACAGTTTTTGTCTAGTGATGGGATCACATAGTAGGTGGTGGAAATGGTGGAGGAGGACACAAGTGAACACAGGTGGGAGGGTAAAAGAGAAAAACTGTTGGGTCGAGAGTGGAAAACAGTAACTCTCTGATAGGAGTGGGAATGCTGTCTGATTGAGAGGGCCCAGGCAGAATACAAGGTGCTGTTCCTCCAATTTACAGGTGGCCTCGTTTCGGCGCCTTCCCCCACCCCCACCTCTGATGCATGCCTGTTTTTGCTTATACCTGAGGAAGGGCTCAGGTGGGAAATGTTGGTCATAAAAACACACAGAAATGCTGGAGGAACTCAGTTGATCTTGCAGTGTTCATAGGAGGTAAAGATTATTACTGTTGTTTCAGTCTTGGGCCCTTCAAGAAATAAGTTCTCCTTTATTTCCCATGGATGCTGCATGACCTGCTGAGTTTATCCAGCAGTTTATCTCACCCTCAGCATCTGCAGATTTCCTTGTTTAACTCCATTGGTTCCACTTGCCAATCGCACTCTCCCTGTCAGTTAGCCTAGCGAATTGAGAAATGCATGCAGATGGATTTGAAGCTGATTGGCTTTCCAAACATTGTTGGGACTGAGATTAAAAACAGATAATGAACCAAATTTAATTCTCAGTAAATAAAGCCCTCTCTAGAGGAACACAAAAACTACAGATGCTGAAATTTTGAGTGAACAATGGGAAGCTGCATTCAAGGCCAACATTTCAAGTTGGGACCCTTTACAAAACTCTCATTACCTTTATGTTTCAATGAACTTCTTGGCTGAATTAGCACCTATGAAGTCTCAACTTTCTGACTGAGGTGGGAATACAGCTAATAGCTGACCACAGAGATCAAAGTGACCTGTTCTACCTTGCTGCCTTTCTTTGAATAATGATGTGGCTACACTTGTTTTGCAGAGTGATAAAAGCAGAGTTATGGATGGGAATCAAAGGCAACATTAGCACCAGTCACGTCAGCGAAGAGGAGATGCTTGCGTGTTTTACTTCTGAGAAGAGATTACAAGCCACAGTGAAATTCACACCCCCAAATAAGAGTGTTAAGGATCACTGACTAAGGAATTTTGGCCAGTTGCTCAGAGAGAGTCACTGAGGGAAACACAAGCACATCCTCTGAGAGGCTTTGATGAACTAAATAGGAGTGAAGCCAAATAATTTATTTTCCACATCGCTGAAGGAGTGAGCAAATATTTGCCTATTAAAATTCCTCTCACTTGAAGTGTCACCGGCAAATGGACACAGGGGAGAGGCCCTTCTCCTGCTTTGAGGGTGGCAAGGGGTTCATCCAATTTTCTAACCTGAAGACTAACAAGCAAATCCACACCAGGGAGAGGTCCTTCTCTTGTCCTGAGTGCTTGAACAATTTTCTATTCCAGACTGAAATTTGTGCTTCAGGATTAGCTGTACTTGAAAGTTGTTGGGTGAACATGGAGCATGCACTGTGTTCTTTCCACTGATAGTTTAATGCATCGAGAGAACATCCTAACTGAAGCCTTGTCACTCAGCTGCTGTGAGCGAAGGGGACCACTCTGCCTTCTGAAATGAGTACCCACCAACGTGGCCACAACGGGAGAGAGGCCGTTCACCCATTCAGATTGCGGAAAGGGCTTCATTAGGTCCTCTCACCTTGAAACCCACCAGCGGGGCCACTTGGTGAACCACTGGCAGGTTCACATTGACAAGTGGCCCTTCACCTCCCCCGAGTGTGGCAAGATGTTTACCCAGTCCTCTAGCGTGAAGACCTACCGGCGGATCCACATCAGGGAGAGGTCCTTCATCTGTCACGACTGTGGCAAGGGGTTCACCCAGTCCACTCACCTGAAAACCCACCAGCGAATCCACACCAAGGAGAGGCCCTTCACCTGCCCTGAGTGCGGCAGCAGTTTCAATGTGTTCTCTAACCTGAACACCCACCGACGTATCCACACCAGGGAGAAGCCCTTCACTTGCCCTGAGTGCGGCAAGGGGTTCACCCAGTCCTCTCACCTGAAGTCCCACCGGCGGGTCCATACTGGGGAGAGGCCCTTCTCCTGCCCCGAGTGTGGCAAGGGCTTCACCCAGTCCTCTCACTTGAAGACCCATCGGCGGATCCACACCGGTGAGAGGCCCTTCACCTGCCCTGAGTGCGGCAGCGGGTTCAATGTGTTCTCTCATCTGAAGACCCACCAACGGATCCACACCAGGGAGAGGCCCTTCACCTGCCCTGAGTGCGGCAAGCGGTTCACACAGTCCTCTGCCCTGAAGACCCACCAGCAGATCCACACCAGGGAGCGGCCCTTCACCTGCCCTGAGTGTGGCAAGGGGTTCACCCAATCCTCTAACCTGAAGACCCACAGGCGGGTCCACACCAGGGAGAGGTCTTTCACCTGCCCTGAATGTGGCAAAGGGTTCAGTCGATCATCGGACTTGCTGACCCACCGGCTTGTTCACACTGGTGAGTGGCCCTTCACCTGCCCTGAGTGCGACAAGGGGTTCAGTAGATCATCAGACCTGTTGACCCACCGGCGGATCCACACTGGGGAGAAGCCCTTCACCTGCTCTGAGTGTGGCAAGGGGTTCACCCAGTCCTCTAACTTGAAGAGCCACCGGCAGATCCACACCAGGGAGAGGTCTTTCACCTGTCCTGAGTGCAACAAGGGGTTCAGTCGATATTCGGACTTGCTGACCCACCAGCTTGTTCACACTGGTGAATGGCCCTTTACCTGCCCTGAGTGCCACAAGGGGTTCAGTAAATCATCGGACCTGTTGACTCACCGACGGATCCACACCAGGGAGAAGACCTTCACGTGCTCTGAGTGTGGCAAAAGCTTCACCCAGTCCTCTAACCTGAAGACCCACCAGCAGATTCACACCAGGGAGAGGTCTTTCACCTATCCTAGTGGAGCAAGCGGTTCAGCCGATCATCAGACTTGCTGACCCATTTGCTTGTTCACACTGGTGAATGGCCCTTCACCTGCCATGATTGCAACAAGGGGTTCAGTAGATTGTCGGACCTGTTGACCGACCAACGGATCCACACCGGGGAGAAGCCCTTCATCTGCCCTGAGTGTGGCAAGGGATTCACACACTTCTCTAGTCTGAAATCCCATCAGCGGATCCACGCCGCGGGAGGCCTTTCACCTGCTCCGAGTACACCTGTGGTTTCAATTGATCGTCGGACTTGCTGACTCACCAGTGTGCTCACACTGGCGAGAGGCCCTTCAGATGTGGGAAACATCTTCTTAGGGAAAATTGTACCATTTCAGTTAAACAGGTTAATTGTCCCTTTGTCAATTTCTCTGGTCATATTAATTCTATTAAACTGAAGTCTTTTCCAATCTGTTCCAATTTTTATTTCTAAGTTCTTTTTAATTTACTTGATTCAATTGTAACTTCTTGTATAAGGCAAGAAAAATGTCCCTGGTTGAATAAAGTCTGTCTTCAAAAATCTGAAAGGAATGCTGGTTTGGCGTGTCCTAATTTTGGATTTTATTACTGGGCAGTCAATATACGTCATTTGATTTCTTTTGTGGCAATTTGATAAAGAGTTGAACGCCCCACAAGGGTAGAAATGGGATTAAATTATACTAAAGGATCTATCCTTTTTGGCAATTCTTGGATCTTCTTTATATAAATTTACTGACAACCTGATCAGTTAAACAGAGTTTGAAAATATGGGCACAATTTCAAAGGGTTTTTGGATTTCAGTTTAGCCCAATATGATCTTTTCCAACCTTCTTTGCAAGACGCAGCTTTTAATGAGTGGCATAGATTGGGTATGAAATATTTTAAAGACCTTTTTATTGACATCAATTTTGCATCCTTTGAACAATTGGTTGTAAAATTAATCAAAAGTTCATTGTTTTAGATATTTACAAATGAGGCATTTTGTTCAATCCCAGATTCCTAATTTTCCTGAATTTCCCAAGGTGAATATTCTTGATACATTTTTTGAACCACAACCTCCTTAATATCTCTTATTTACGACAAAAGTAGCTAATTTAAGACAAGCCTTTGTTAATTAAAATTAAGAATGCTGGAGCAACATTTGAATGTGTTAATGTCCAATGAGGTGTGGAATGTTATTCTTACACTGATTAACACGACATCCTTTTGTGCACAGAATAGTCTGTTTCAATTTAAAGGGACTCATAGAGCATTTCTGTTTAAAATTAACTCTCTTGTTTTTTTCTGGACATAAATCCTCAATGTGACAAATGTAAAACAGTTGATTCCTCTTTAATTCACATGTTCTAGATCTGCACCAGTTTAGAAAAAAATTGGAGGTTTTTGAAACTCTTTTGGTTATTTTTAAATTAAAATTAGAACCTAACCCTAATAGCTCTTTCCGGAATACTCTTTGACGATGATGTTAGACTCACTTCAATTCAATGTCACTTTTTATTGTTTTCTTAGTTAACAGCCAGATGTGGAATTTTGATGAAATGGAAAGACAATATTTCACCTCCACATGCACAATGGCTCAGGGATATTATGTCTTGTTTAAACTTGGCAGAAATGAGATATGCTATCATCGATTCACATACTAAATTCCAAATGGTAGGGTGCTCCGTCTATGGACGACTATCATCAGTTTAAGAATTAGTGTTGATTTGGAATTTTGGCACCGTGCTGTCTCTCTCCAGGATTATGGCACCTGAATTTTTTAATGTCAACCTTCAACCTTGCTGAGGGGAAAGGGTTAGAATTTATCCTTTTTTTCTTTTTTGTTCGATTCTATTATTACCATTATGTTTGTGCTATTGTTCTTCTGATCATTATTGTAACTTTTTTTTACTAGTTCTGTGGCACTTATTGTAATTGTATTGTTTTTTTATTGGATAAATATTAATAAAAATATTTTAAAATGGGGAAAGGATTTGCTTGGTCATCCAACTTGATGACCCACCAGCGGGTTCACGCCGGGGGCAATGTTTAAATCTGTCAAATGTTCAGCATTTAAATGTGTTTACAGTTTAAAAATAAATAAATTTAGTGACGTGGGTCTGAATCCACTCTTGTTTGTATGTTCTCCCTGTGACACATTTGGGTTTTCTCTGAGTGCTCCGGTTTCCTCCCACTCTTCAATAATGTACATGGATTGTAGGTTAATTGGGTGTATTTGGGCGGCATCAGCTTGTGGGCTGTATATCTAAAATTAAAGGAAATGTATTTTAATAATTGAAACAGCTGGAATTTCCTGCTCCATAGGATAGTAGAGGTCAGATCATTAGATCTAATTAAGGTGAAGATAAAACAGATTTTCCGGTTTGAAAAGTTAAAAGCTGTCACAGAAGGGAAGAGGATATTTATGTTTACAGCAGGATGCAGATCAGTTGGGAAGATGGGCCAAAACTGGCAAATGCAAGTTAACTCTTGACACGAAGGTTGGAGGTATTGTGGATAGTGTAGAACAGGGGTGGGCACCCTTTTAATTTTAATTTTTAATTTAGACATACAGCATGGTTACAGGCCATTTCAGCCCACGAGTCTGTGCTGGCCAATTAACCTACACCCCAGGGCTGAAATGTCCTGCTGTATGTCCAAATTTAAAAAAAATTAGCTGTAGCTTCTGAGGGGAGTTAAATAAGGAGACTATATGCACTGTGAGTTGCTTGCACTTCCAACAGTTTAATTTTGAAAAGTCCCTGCTGCACCTTATAAGGCAACCTGTAGGTCTTGCCCACACATGGGCAGTGAAGTCACGACACAGGTGCATGTGACCTGCTGAATGAGCTTAAGATATGAGCCTTCAGCCGGTCATCTGTGAACAGTTCCACCCTACCCCCAATGTCCAGCATTAAGGTTTTGCTTGTGCTGCATAGGGCTTTTTACAGGCCCTCCTAGGGTTGTTGGAATGGGGTGGAATATGGTCTGCGGCAGACAAAGACAAAATCTGTGGTGTGAGTGAAGTGTCTGTGGCGCTTGTGATGTGAGTGGGGGTGGGGGGGGTGCTCTCCCCTCAGTACCTGGGTCTTGGGATGGTGGGAAGAATTCACTTGGCAGGAGTAATGGGGCACCGTACACCAATTCTGCAGAGGAGGCCTGCAGGTCCTCTTTGGGTGTAGTTTGGATGTCCTCCCTGCTGGGGCCGATTAAACAGGTCATGAGAGCTGAGTTCAGGTGGTGGTGGAAGCGTTCAATGAGATTGCAGGTGGTAGGCTGTGGTGTGGTGCAGCTTAATGCCCAGTAGAGTTGCTAGCTATGTCCACAGTGCAGATGTAAACTGTGCCCCTCTGTCGAGGGTAATATAAGCTGGTATCCCAAACCTTGCAATCCAATGCTTGAGAAATGCCCAGGAGCAGGAATCTTCTGCAATCTACCACTGTTAGCAGGTACCGGGCGTCCCAGGCCCACGATGTCACCGTGTATATGCTCAAACTGCTGGATGGGAGTCTTGATGTGTTGGTGGACTTTGGAGGTCTGGCACTGGGTGCAATTGTGAACTAGTTGGGTGACTTGCTTTCTCAGGCCATGCCATATGACCTTCTTTGCCACCATGCAGATTGTAGACTTTCTGGATGGGTGGGTGAGGTCGTGGACCACCTGGAAAAACCCTGGCGCCTCCATTGCTGTGGTATGACCGGGTGTGGTGAGCCAGTGGAAACATCGCATAGTAGTGTGTCGGAGCTGCCTGGCAGGCTGATGTCTTCGAAGCGATGGCTGTACAAAAAGCCTGGGTTTCCTCATCTTTTAGGGTGTCAGCCACAATGTTGTCCTTTTTGAATATTTTATTTATAATTTTTTCATACAGGCTTGTAGTCATATACCATGACCTGCCAATGATGGCAGTTCACAATCTTCTCTATGTGTACATATATTCCTTTTCTCTATGACCATATATACAAGCCCTCAGACAGCTCCAATAAAAGTGCAAAGAACAAAACAAAGGACTCTACATCACCTTTGTTGACCTCACCAAAGCCTTCGACACCGTGAGCAGGAAAGGGCTTTGGCAAATACTAGAGCACCTCGGATGTCCCCCGAAGTTCCTCAACATGGTTATCCAACTGCACGAAAACCAACAAGGTCAGGTCAGATACAGCAATGAGCAGTCTCTTCAATCTGAGGCACCTGCAAGCTCACACCAAAACAAGAGCAACTTGTCCGTGATCTACTCTTTGCAGACGATGCCGCTTTAGTTGCCCATTCAGAGCCAGCTCTTCAGCGCTTGACGTCCTGTTTTGCGGAAACTGCCAAAATGTTTGGCCTGGAAGTCAGCCTGAAGAAAACAGGTCCTCCATCAGCCAGCTCCCCACCATGATTACCAGCCCCCCCACATCTCCATCGGGCACACAAAACTCAAAACGGTCAACCAGTTTACCTATCTCAGCTGCACCATTTCATCGGATGCAAGGATTGACAACAAGATAGACAACAGACTCGCCAAGGCAAATAGCTAAAAGAGTCTGGAAAAACAACCAACTGAGAAACATCAAAAAGATTAGCGTATACAGAGCCGTTGTCATACCCACACTCCTGTTCGGCTCCGAATCATGTGTCCTCTACCGGCATCACCTATGGCTCCTAGAACACTTCCACCAGTGTTGTCTCCGCTCCATCTTCAACATTCATTGAAGCGACTTCATCTCCAACATCGAAGTACTCGAGATGACAGAGGCCGACAGCATCGAATCCACTGCGCTGGGTAGGTCACGTCTCCAGAATGGAGGACCATGGCCTTCACAAGATCGTGTTATATGGCGAGCTTTCCACTGGCCACTGAGACAGAGGTGCACAAAGGAGAGATACAAGGACTGCCTAAAGAAATCTCTTGGTGCCTGCCACATTGACCACCGCCAGTGGGCTGATATCGTGCATCTTGGCGCCTCACAGTTCAGTGGGCAGCAACCTCCTTTGAAGAAGACCGCAGAGTCCACCTCGCTGACAAAAGACAAAGGAGGAAAAACCCAACACCCAACCCCAATCAACCAATTTTCCCTTGCAACTGCTGCAACCGTGTCTGCCTGTCCCGCATCGGACTTGTCAGCCACAAACGAGCCTGCAGCTTATGTGGACATTACCCCTCCGTAAATCTTCATCCGCGAAGCCAAGCCAAAGAGATATACAAGCCCACGTCATTGCCCACCCCTCCCCACCTATAAAACTAAACAATGCATTCATACTACAATGTTGATAACAATAACAAACACTAACATTAAGGAAATGAATAAGAATACAAATAATAAAAAGAAACCGGGACTATCACGGCTCAACAGACGGTTTCTGGGTTGGTGCTCATTCTTGACTTTCCATGATCGGGATCAGTGCAGGAGAGAGGGAGCTGCAGCAGGGAACAGTAGAACAATCACTTCCATGCACCTATGTCGTGCATGTATGGCTGCCAAATCTGAAAGGTGCTGTACTTTTTTCTCAGATTGTAAGTTATTTTCTCCAGGGGAACGCAACTTTGCATTTCCTTGTTCCATCGTTTGATACTAAGAATAGAGTTGGACTTCCAGCACACCGCAATGCACTTCCTGGCTGCTGCCAATGTGATTGACACAAATTGGATTTGAAATTTGGACAGCTTCATTGTAAGCCTAATGTCCATTATATTCCCCAGTAGGAACACCTCTGGGTCCTGAGGGAACGGTTTATCTATAATTTTTTCCAGGTCTTGGCCTAGATCCACCCAAAAGGGCCTCATCTTGGCACACAACCAGGTTGCATGTACAAACGTCTCGGCTGCAACACCACACCTGAAGCATTTGTCCGGGAGTTCTGGCTTTGATCTATGGATTTTCTGCGGCGTTATTTCCAACTGTTGCAGAAAGTTATACTGGTCTTGCCTGTACCTTGCATTAATGTCCGTGGTCATACTCTCCCAGCACAGGTTGGACCAGCTCCTCTCATCATTTGTAATACCCAAGTCTGACTCCCATCTTGCTCTCGACCTATGAAGGCCCAGTTTGGGTCCCTCTGACTGGAACAGGTAATACATTGCTGAAATAAATTTTTTGTTGAACCCCCTTTGAATTAGGGCCTCTATGCTACTGCAACGAGGCAGGACCATATCTGGACCTAATAGACCTTATTTGAAGATAGCTGTGGAATGTTTTATTTGGTAAATCATATTTATTTTAAGCTGTTCAAATGACATTAATTGCCCTTGCTCGTAACAGTCCTCTCTACACCTGACTCCCTTATGGAGCCAGATGTCCAGAATCTTGTTACCCACTGTCAGTGGTATTAATTTATTCGGAGTCAAGGGTGTTTTTGGTGACAGCCCCATCTTAATATCCAAATACTGGCTGATTTTGGCCGAGATACTAATCATGTTGTAATATGGGGCTGCATTTCTTCCCTGTCAACAATTTAATGTCCCATTTATTTTAAAAATCCTCTGCTATTTTCTTGCCCATCAGGTGCAGATCAATTTGTGCCCAGGATGGTACATCTCCTCCCTGAAAAAGAGAGGCAATGTATCTTGACTGAGCCGCCCAATAATATTTTTTGAAGTCCAGCAATCTCAATCCATCTAGACTATAGTCCCATGTTAATTTTTCCATACAGACTCTTGGTACCTTACCATTCCAAAGAAACCTCCTAACCATATGTGATAATTGTTTGAAGAAACCCTGGGGCAACAGCACAGGCAATGTTTGGAAAAGGTATTGGAATTTTGGCAACACATTCATTTTGATGCAGTTGACCCTTCCTACCAGTGTGATAAGCAGGGGCATCCATCTCTAAGTTCTCGACTCTTCCCAGCGAGGGGGCATAATTTAACTTGTATAAATTATTCAAGTCACTATCAATATTAATTCCTAGGTATTTGATCCCCTTCTGTGGCCACTTTAAATTACTAATTACTTTAAATTAATTATAATTTCCCTCAGTGAGTGGCATCACCCACTCTTAACCCAATTGATCTTATACCCAGTAAGTTCTCCATAGTCCTCCAGTACCTCGTGCAGCCTAGGCAAGGAAGTTGCAGGGTCTGTCAAATATATATCATCAGTGAACAAGTTAATTTTGTGTTCCTCCTAGCTCACTCTATAATCTTTGATGTCTGGATCCTGCCGAATTGCTTCTGCCAATAGTTCCATAGCCAGCACAAAGAGAGCCGGTGAGAGTGGGCACCCTTGCCAACTAGTTCTGTTAAGTGGGAAGGCTGGAGAGACCTACCCATTGGTTAAAAATTTTGCCTTGGGCATGTGATATAGCACCCTAATCCAATTTTGAAAAATTGGTCCCAACCCTGCCTTCTCCAGCACCTTGAATAAAAATTCCCACTCCAGTCTATCAAAGCCCTTTTCTGCATCAAAGGAGATGACCAGACCCTTTTCATTTCTAGATTGTGCCAGATGTAAAACATGAAAAGAAATGAAGTGAGGCAGGCACACGGCTGTAGAAGAACATATGTGGGCTTCCAGAGACAGATAAGCATAAATGCAGATATCAATGAATAATATTAAAATTCATGTATCAATATAAATGGGTTGAATGGAAATATCAAAAGAAAGCGAGTTTTGGCACACCTCAAAAAATTATGGACAGTTACAGCGTTCACACAGAAAATACATCTAACAAAGTATGAACATTCCAAATTAGAAATAGATTGGATGGGACAAGTCATATCATATTTGTATAATTCCCAGGTCGGGGTGGGGGGGGGGGGATAACCATTTGAATAAATAAAAATGTTCCAGTGGTGGTGAAGGAGGTAGTCGGAGATCCGAATGGATGATATATAATAGCAGTCTGTCACATCTACTCAGAGGCTTGGTCACTTATGAACCTTTATACCCCAAACACAGACAATGAGCTATTTACACAAAGGGTCTTTCTTAAAATAGCAGGAGGGCAAAACAATGTTTTAATTCGGTGATTTTAATTTTTGTTTAGATCCAATATGGGATAAATCCACACAGATAGTGACAAAAAACTAAGGCATTAAAGACCATACCAGCATATATGGATCTAAATCTAATAGACACCTGGAGATGGTTACACCTCCAAACTAGAGACTATTCCTTTTACTCAAAACCCCATGATTCTTTCATCAGAACTGACTATTTCCTAATGTCAGCATTGTTAGGATACAGGATGGTCGAATCAGCATATTTATTATCAGACCAAGCACCTTTGGTACTGACGATAATGATGTCGGAAAAACAGGCATCAATGTATAGGTGGCGACTGAATTCTATGCTGTTGAAAAGAGAAGACTTCTTACTGATTTGGGACGCACTAAAGGGGGCAGATAATTTCAAACACTAAAAATGTCAAGAAAAAACATGTAAATTAACAATCTGGAAAAAATAAATTATGGCATTAGAGAAAGAATATCAAAAATCTGCCTCAAAGGACAAATACCAAACTTTTTAATAAATAAAAAGCTTAAATACAATACCATACATACAAAATAGAAAATAATGTAATGAGATCAAAGCAAAAATATTAAAAATTTGGAGAAAGAGTGCATAAAGTTTTGTCTTGGCACCTCAAGGTAGGACAACTGGAGTCAGATATGATATATCACAATCCAAAAATAATTAATCATATTTTTAAAGAATTCGACACAGAACTAAATAAATTAGAATTTTCACAGGATCAAACAAAAATATATGACATTCTGAATGGAATTGATCTGCCAAGATTGAGCCAAGAGGACCAGGTGAGGTTAGACAACCCTCCCCCCCAACCTCACTCGGGAGGAAATTGGAAAAGCTTTGGGACTGTTACAAGCTAATAAGTCTCTGGGGGAGGATGGTTTCCGGCCTGAGTTTTACAAAACATTTAAAGATTTGCTGATGCCACTCATGTTGGGTGTGGTTAATCAACACTCCCAAACACCTTTTCAACAGCAAGAATTGTGATGTTATCTAAGAGGAATAAAGATCCATTAAAACCTGTGTCTGGCAGAATCATCTCACTATTAAATATAGATTACAAGATAATAACCAAAGGACTGGCTGAGAGATTGGGCCAATATCTCCCAAAATTAATAAATCTACCAAGCAGGTTTTATAAAAAAGAGACATTCTGCTGATAACTTGGGAAGATTATTGAATATTTGGCACAATCCAGAGAAGATCCCAGTGTAGAGTATCTCTGGATGCAGAAAAGGCCTTTGCTAGTTTGGAATGGCCATATCAAAGGGTGTCAGAGTATATAGATATGTTTTTCGGAAAGGTTTGTAAGAGTAGTTTCATACAAACACTTTAAAACAGATCTTATTGAAATACTGGAGATCTGCCCAATGCAAGACATATCGGGGCTTCAAAGGTTTTACAAGAACTTTGAAGAGTGCTCAAGAGACTTCACTAATGGATGTTGTTTACAAAAGGCAACAGATGAAAGAGCTTGTTGGAGCCACATATTGTCTGGAGGATGGTGTAATGGAGGATTTAGACCAGCTTATGCAAAAAGGGATGCAGCTGAATCAGAAGACATAATCTAAATTCCACCATGGGGCCCAGGGATGCAGTTGAATCGGAAGACATAATCTAATTTACATCATGAGGCCCAGGATGTATATGAATCAGTAGACATCTAATTTCCACCATGAGGCCCAAAGATGCAGTTGCCTTTTGTTGGTTGCAGATTGTCAGGAGACCTTGAAGATAATTAAATGGGGGGCGTGGCAAGATGGCGTAGGGAACAGACGTGCCTTCCAGACCTCTCCTGACTCTGATTTATTGTTTTGTCTTTAAGTGCCTGTTAAAGTTCTTTTAAAAGTTTATAAATAATAAGAGGTGCTGGATTAATACCTAATGGTTTATATGCAAAAAAAGGTAAAAGAAAACATTAACAGACTGTTAAAAAACTACATTTTCCGAAATTATCTGAGCCTACTTGTTTACAAGAAGCCAGGACTCAACGTAGAATGGATCCAGAAGAAGACGTACAGAATTCGGCATTGAAACTCCGTTTTATACCGGTAAGGCTCTCTGAAGGTCGCATTCAGCAGCTTTCAGAACAAAGAGCTGGCCAAATGCCAGTATTTCACACAACGGCCACTGTGAGTGCTGTAACTGAGACTTTGACAGTAGAATCAGCTGGGGCGCCAACAGCTGGAGAGTTAAAGAGCTGTCATTCGACTGCTACAGTGGTGGCGCTGCAAAATGCATCTTCAATTACAACGGTTTTTCCAGACATCGATTCAGTGAAGATGATTAAAGAGATTTGGCTTAAAGATAACCTTGATCTTCAGTCTCCTGGCATTGCTGGGGGGACTTTGAGAGGGATTTTTATACGAAGTCAAACTGCTAGAAAAGATACTAAATTAAGGGAAGGGACAGAAGATCCCGTGGTCTCTAAGGAACAGCAAGACCCCATTATGCCTGAATCTACTTCAGTTGAAATGTCTGTTAAGGATCTTGAAGATAAGATATATTCTGTATCGAGTCACTTAGCTAATTTTGTGAACCTGTTTATTTCCAAGATTAATGCGATGGCGGAAGCCATTAATGGAGCTTTTAAGCTTGAAACCATTGAAAGATTTGAAATGTGTGATCAAGGCTTAGTTGATGTACAGGATCAACTGCAAGATGAAAATAGAATAATTGAAACATTGCAGATCCAAAATAAAAATTTAGCAAAAAAGGTTGATTATTTGGAGAATTAATCTAGACGGAACAACGTGAAAATTGTTGGTTTGCCAGAAGGCATAGAAGGACCAGATTCAAGAAAATTTTTTACTGAATGGATTCCACGAGTGTTAGGACAGGATAAATTCCCTGACGGTTTAATACTGGAACGTGCTCATAGAGTTTTAAGAAGAAAATCTTTTTCAGGACAGAATCCAAGACCTGTTCTGATCCGTTGTTTAAACTATTGTGACAGAGAGACAATTTTACGTACGGCTATTAGAAATGCCAAGCAAAAGAGATCTCCTTTGATGTTTCAGAATAATCCTGTTTTCTTCTATCAAGATTTGAGTCAAGAAATTATGTTTCAACGATGCGAATTTAATTCTGTGAAAGAACGGTTGTGGAAAAAAAGACATAAGGGAACATTCAGGTATCCTGCGGTACTGAAGATTTTTCAGGATGGAAATCAGCCAAAGTTCTTTGACAATCCTAAAGAGGTTATGGACTTTGCTCAGTCTCTACCAATCATGCAGTTTCAGGAACGATGTAGTCCTTCAAGGTCTCCAAAGAGAGTAGAGATGTAAGGTGGGATCCAGATTTTTAAAAGAAATGGAAGCAATGGTGACCGAAGTGGTAATGTTGATTTAAAAAAATAAATCTTTTATCTTTTTTTTGAGAAGAGTTTAAATAGTTTAAATAATGATGATAGTTTAATGAAATGGGAGTTGGGAGAGGGAACTGGGTGGGCACTAGTTTCCAGAAGTCATCAGCTACCTGTGAGTTATCTCACACCCAATATTTTGGGGGAGTTACCGCTTTGGGTGGTTTAAACAGGAGGAGGTAGTTGTGACCTCCGACCTGTTTTTTTTTTCTTTTTAATTTTCGGGTTAAGAAGTGAAGGTTTTTTTTAATTATTTTTTAAAAATAAATAATTTTTTTAAAACTCTTTTTGTTTTCTGATTGTAATTGAGAGGGAATTAGGAGGTTTTTTTCTCTTTTTTTCTCTCCTTTTTTTTGGGGGGGGGTTTCCCTCTTTTTTAAGAGGATGATGTCACAGAAGATAAGTCAAAAATTGAGGATGTTGAATTAGATGAAGAGGAAGATGAGGGGAAAGGTGACAAGAAGAAAAAGAAAACCAAGTACAAATACATTGAGGGAGAAGAGTTTAATAAAATTAAGTTAACTTTGATCGAGAATTTTGAAGATGTTATAAATGAAGAATATGGAGAATTTTCTAAGAGTTTGAACTTTTTTTTCTTTTTTATATAAGGGGAGGGGAAGGGAATAAAAACTTTATCTGATTGTTTTTCTAAGGGATGTTTTTGTTCTCTCGATGAATTATAAAGGAAACTTGGTATTAATGGAAATTCTGTATTTATGTATTATTAATTATGATTTTTTTGTATAACAGATATATGGTTGATATATGATTTTAATATTTGAACTTAGTTTTAAAGTGGATTTCATTTGTTAAATACATGTATTATGTTTGATTTAAATATATGTTTAAGGGTATTATTTTAGTATTGATTTTTTTTGTTGTTAGTAATTTTTGTTAAGTTTTATCCTTTTTTTGTAAGTGGGGTTTTTTCTATTTTATTTACAACATTGTTAATTCATTCTTCACTCTTTATTTTGGGGGGAGGGTTGGACTAATTTTAAATTAGACGATTAATGTGTTATAATTATTGGGGGGGTTAATTTGTGTAGTTTAATGATGTAGTATTCTAATTTTTATTATCTTATTTTTTTATTATTTCTTTAAACGTAATTTTTATTTTATTCATGTTATAAATTTTTAAATAAAGTTTAAAAAAAAGAAGATAATTAAATCATTTATTCGAAGAGATAAGCTATGAGTAAACAATTTTTGGGTAATATAAGCCATGGTCCCACTGCTGAAGTTTGAGACTCTCCAAGAGGTGGGAACATCTCTCAGCAAGAAGAACTTCTAGACTCCAACGAACGTCCTGGTCGGCGGAAGTGGAGAAGCTGCTACTGGTGCCCAGACAACCTACTACAAGTGTGCAGTTGTTGCCTCGCTTCGGCAGTTGGGACCAGTCCAGGCGTTGATAATTATAATTGGGAAGTGCTTGCATATTGTAGTTTGAATTCAGCTTTAGATTTAGTAATAAAGATTTGTATAAACTGAAGTGTTCTCAGTGTGTGTGTGTCTGTTTTCTTTCGGTAGTTCAAACACTGTGACCAATCTAAAATGAACAAAGTGAGAGGTACAAGTTTACCCAGGACAGAGGGCTTGCTGTTCTAAGAAGATCATGTGGTTTTGTAAGCAGAGAGAGAGACAAACAGGTTTTCTCTCTGTGAGAGAGAGAGACAGACAGACAGACAGACAGACACACACACACACAGAAGTCAGTTCTGCAGTGTTACAGGCTGCAGACAGCAGCTGGCACTGAAACAGGACAAGCTCACAAGCTTGTAGAATGCCCCATTTTGGAAGATGGCCTGGTCAAAGGCCTTGTGGTTCATGCAAGAGGAAAGGACTGGCTGTCTCATGTTTCACTTGGAAGAAGTGAAACAGAAAGGAACTCTATGATGACCTGAAAGAAAGAGGTTATCATCTGGAGAACCCTGAAGGGGCAAGTTGCATCAGTGTCTTGCTTCAGTAAGTGGCTGATTAAAAAGGAACAAATCTCCCTCTGAAAACCTAAAAGAACCTTCCTGAGTGGTAACCCTTTACCTTTCAAGGACCAAACCCTGGTGAACTTTATATATGTTAAATTCTGTGCAGAGTATAAGAATTGCCTGCAACCAGTGAACTTGGAGGAATGAGAAGTGAGATTGGACTGTAAACCAAAGAACTTTTCTGAACTTACACACACATTATACAAACAGGGGTTACGTTAGGTTAGTTAAGTCAATAGAGATAAGCTAAAGTTTGATTCTGCTTTGATGTTTAAAGATAATTAAAAGCAACTTTTGTTTCTTTTCTTTCTTTTTCAATCTTTATTATTATTATAATTTATAAACACATACAGTTCAAAGAGATATTAAAAAATACATAGTAAGTAATGAATTAATACAGAGATATTAAACAATAATATTACAGAATAAAAATATATCATAAAAAAAATTTTTTGATCAGTTTAGGGTGTGAACTATCTCTAAAAACAATATATGAAAAAAGAGAAAAAAAAACCCCAAAAAAGAAGAAAAAACAAATCTGAATTAAAAAAAACTTAAAAATCTTAAAAAAAAACCTACAGATATAGCTAAACCACGCCGATCACTCCAATCTCATCTTACAGCCCATTTATCATACATAATCATAGAAAGAAAACAGAGCCAGATCAACTCACCACAAATAAAAATATTGAATAAATGGTCGCCAGGTTAACTCAAACTTAGAAGGGGATTCATAGACAGAGTTTCTAATTTTCTCTAAATTTAAACATAGTATGGTTTGGGTAAACCATTGGAAAACAGTGGGAGGATTTACCTCTTTCCAATTTAATAGTATAGATCTTCTAGCCATTAGTGTAAGAAAAGCAATCATACGATCCGCAGGAAGAGATAAATAAGTCAAATCTATCATAGGTAATCCAAAAATTGCAGTAATGGGATGTGGTTGTAAATCAATATTCAAAACAGTAGATATAATGGAAAAAATTTCCTTCCAATAATTCTGTAAAGAGGGACAGGACCAAAACATATGTGTAAGGGAAGCTATTTCCAATTGACATTTATCACATATAGGATCGATATGAGAATAAAAACGATGGAGTTTATCTTTAGACATATGAGCTCTATGAACAACTTTAAACTGTATTAGTGAATGTTTTGCACATAGAGAAGAAGAGTTTACCAGTCGCAGAATTTTATTCCAATTTTCATTAGAAATATGATGGTTGAGTTCTCTTTCCCAATCATTTTTAAACTTTTCAAAAGTCCCAGAATTTATTTTTGTACTTATATTATTCTTTGGCTTGGCTTCGCGGACGAAGATTTATGGAGGGGGTAAAAAAGTCCACGTCAGCTGCAGGCTCGTTTGTGGCTGACCAGTCCGATGCGGGACAGGCAGACACGATTGCAGCGGTTGCAAGGGAAAATTGGTTGGTTGGGGTTGGGTGTTGGGTTTTTCCTCCTTTGCCTTTTGTCAGTGAGGTGGGCTCTGCGGTCTTCTTCAAAGGAGGCTGCTGCCCGCCAAACTGTGAGGCGCCAAGATGCACGGTTTGAGGCGTTATCAGCCCACTGGCGGTGGTCAATGTGGCAGGCACCAAGAGATTTCTTTAGGCAGTCCTTGTACCTTTTCTTTGGTGCACCTCTGTCACGGTGGCCAGTGGAGAGCTCGCCATATAATACGATCTTGGGAAGGCGATGGTCCTCCATTCTGGAGACGTGACCCATCCAGCGCAGCTGGATCTTCAGCAGCGTGGACTCGATGCTGTCGAACTCTGCCATCTCGAGTACCTCGACGTTAGGGGTGTGAGCGCTCCAATGGATGTTGAGGATGGAGCGGAGACAACGCTGGTGGAAGCGTTCTAGGAGCCGTAGGTGGTGCCGGTAGAGGACCCATGATTCGGAGCCGAACAGGAGTGTGGGTATGACAACGGCTCTGTATACGCTTATCTTTGTGAGGTTTTTCAGTTGGTTGTTTTTCCAGACTCTTTTGTGTAGTCTTCCAAAGGCGCTATTTGCCTTGGCGAGTCTGTTGTCTATCTCATTGTCGATCCTTGCATCTGATGAAATGGTGCAGCCGAGATAGGTAAACTGGTTGACCGTTTTGAGTTTTGTGTGCCCGATGGAGATGTGGGGGGGCTGGTAGTCATGGTGGGGAGCTGGCTGATGGAGGACCTCAGTTTTCTTCAGGCTGACTTCCAGGCCAAACATTTTGGCAGTTTCCGCAAAGCAGGACGTCAAGCGCTGAAGAGCTGGCTCTGAATGGGCAACTAAAGCGGCATCATCTGCAAAGAGTAGTTCACGGACAAGTTTCTCTTGTGTCTTGGTGTGAGCTTGCAGGCGCCTCAGATTGAAGAGACTGCCATCCGTGCGGTACCGGATGTAAACAGCGTCTTCATTGTTGGGGTCTTTCATGGCTTGGTTCAGCATCATGCTGAAGAAGATTGAAAAGAGGGTTGGTGCGAGAACACAGCCTTGCTTCACGCCATTGTTAATGGAGAAGGGTTCAGAGAGCTCATTGCTGTATCTGACCCGACCTTGTTGGTTTTCGTGCAGTTGGATAATCATGTTGAGGAACTTTTGGGGACATCCGATGCGCTCTAGTATTTGCCAAATCCCTTTCCTGCTCACGGTGTCGAAGGCTTTGGTGAGGTCAACAAAGGTGATGTAGAGTCCTTTGTTTTGTTCTCTGCACTTTTCTTGGAGCTGTCTGAGGGCAAAGACCATGTCAGTGGTTCCTCTGCTTGCGCGAAAGCCGCACTGTGATTCTGGGAGAATATTCTCAGCGACACTAGGTATTATTCTATTTAGTAGAATCCTAGCGAAGATTTTGCCTGCAATGGAGAGCAACGTGATTCCCCTGTAGTTTGAGCAGTCTGATTTCTCGCCTTTGTTTTTGTACAGGGTGATGATGGTGGCATCACGAAGATATCACACCTTTTGGAGGGAATTTTGAATATAGTATATCCTCTAAAACAGTCGTAGTCTCCCGATTGGGAAAAGAGGGTAAAGTCGAAACTCCTAATCTGCAAATATCGAAAGAAATGAGATCGAGGTAAATCATATTTCATGGATAATTGTTCAAATGACATGAAAGAGTTATCCAAGAATAAATCCGAAAAGCATGTTATACCTTTAACTTTCCAGAGTAAATAAGCTTGATCAATTAGAGAAGGATGAAAAAGGAAATTTAGTACAATAGGAGTTTCCAAGATAAAATGACTTAGGCCAAAAAATCTCCGGAATTGAAACCATATACGTAGTGTATGTTTAGCCATTGGATTATCAATTTGTTTATATAATTTAGTAAGAGTAAAAGGGAGAGCAGCTCCCAAAATAGAGCTAATTGAAAAATTTTGTATCGGTTTAATTTCTAAATTTACCCAATGGGGATTTAGAGATAATTCTGAATAATTCAACCAATACCTTAAGTAACTAATATTAATTGCCCAGTAATAAATTCTAAAGTTGGGTAATGCCAACCCTCCCTCTAGTTTAGATTTCTGTAAATATTTTTTCCTCAATCTAGGATTCTTGTTTTGCCAGATATACGAGGACAATTTAGAATCGACCTTATCAAAAAAAGATTTAGGAACAAAAATAGGTATAGCTTGGAATATATATAAAAATTTAGGTAAGATCATCATCTTAATAGCATTAATTCGGCCTATCATGGATAGGGATAATGGTGACCAATTGGTAAGTAAACTGCCGATCAGGTCCAATAGAGGGAAAAAATTAGTCCTAAACAAATCTTTATGTTTTTTAGTAATCTTAATCCCTAAATATATAAAATGGTCTCTAGCTATTTTAAAAGGTAAACTATCATAAATAGGGACCCATCCATTAAAAGGGAATAATTCACTTTTATTTAAATTCAGTTTATATCCCGAAAAATTACTAAATTGGGCTAATAAAGATAAAACTGCAGGAATAGAATTTTCAGGATTGGAAATATATAACAATAAATCATCTGCATATAGTGATACTTTATGAATATCCCTGCAACGAATAATACCAGTAATATTGGGTGCTTCTCTGATAGCAATTGCCAAAGGTTCTAAAGCTAAGTTAAATAAAGGGCTAAGGGGGCACCCTTGCCTGGTGACCCGAAATAATCGAAAATATGGCGATCTTTGGGTATTAGTAAAAACCGAGTCAACTGGGGAATTATAAAGAAGTTTAATCCAAGATATAAATATCGGACTAAAATTAAATTTTTCAAGAACTGTAAATAAATAAGGCCATTCTACTCTATCGAAGGCCTTCTCAGCATCAAGTGAAATAACACATTCTGAAGACTTATGTGAAGGAGTGTAAATAATATTCATCAATCTTCTAATATTAAAGGAGGAATAATGATTTTTAATGAATCCAGTCTGGTCTTCAGAGATAATATATGGTAATATCTTCTCTAGCCTTGTCGCTAGAATTTTAGAGAAGATCTTAGAATCAACATTCAACAAAGAAATAGGTCTATAAGAAGAACATTCGGTCGGGTCTTTATTTTTTTTCAAGATTAGAGAAATCGTAGCTCTGTAAAATGATTGTGGTAGTTTACCCAATGTGATAGATTCATCAAACATCTTAATCAGCCAGGGAGAGAGAGTAGAAGAAAAAGCTTTATAAAATTCCACAGAATATCTATCGGGACCTGGTGCTTTCCCGGAGTTCAGTGAGAAAATAGTATTATTGATCTCCGAATCTGTAATGGATTTACTTAATTCTAAGTTATCTTGAGGTAATACTTTTGGGAATTTCAAATGTTCTAAAAAATTAAACATATTACTAAGGTCTTGAGGGGATTCTGTACTATATAAAGATGTATAAAAATTTTGGAAAGATTGATTTATCTCTTCCTGGTTAACAGTCAGTTCTCCATTCTGTTTGTGAATCTCCACAATTTGGCGTCTAGCTGAAATATTCTTCAGATGATTAGCCAACAGTTTACCCGATTTCTCACTATGCACATAAAAATCAGATTTAGATCTAATTAGCTGGTTTTCAATCGAAGATGTAAGTAACAAATTATATTCCATCTGCAGTTCAATTCTTTGTTTGTAAAGTTCTTCAGTAGGATCAGTCACATATTTCTTATCAATGTCTTTAATCTTCTCAACCAATAGATGAATCTTGTTTTTGATGCATTTCTTCAAAGCTACTGAGTAAGAAATAATTTGACCACAAATATAAGCCTTGAATGTATCCCACAATATTCCATAAGAAATTTCCGTAGTGTAATTTGTTGAAAAGAAAAAGTTAATTTGTTCTTTCATAAATTTAACAAAGTCTAAATCTTGCAATAATGTAACATCAAAACGCCAGTGCTTAATAGTAGAAACAGAGTCTTTGAATTTAAGAGAGAGTTGTAATGGAGAGTGATCCGAAATGGCTATAATGTCATACTTACAAGCAGTTACAAGTGGAATAAAACGTGAATCAATAAAAAAGTGATCAATTCTTGAGTATGAATGGTATACATGAGAAAAAAAGGAAAACTCTTTATCTGTCGGGTGAAGAAATCTCCAAATATCAACAGCTCCAGAGTTTGTAAGGAAAGAGTTAATATATGTAGCCGATTTATTCGGTAGGAGCTGTGAAGGTTTCGACCTATCTAGCAGGGGATTCAGACAACAGTTAGAATCCCCACACATTATTAAATGATATTCATTTAGATTGGGTAAAATAGTAAACAAAGATCTAAAAAACTCAGGGTGATGTACATTCGGGGCATAAACATTAACCATGGCAACCTTAATATTGAATAATAACCCAGTAACCAATAAAAATCTGCCGTTAGGGTCTACAGTGATGTCATGTTGAACAAATGTAATAGAGGGATCAATAAAAATAGATACACCTCGAGTCTTAGAGCATGAGTTGGCATGAAATTGTGGGCCTTTCCAAGATTTTAAAAAACGCAGATTATCCTCCTTCCTCACATGAGTCTCCTGTAAAAAAATAATCTGTGCTTTCAGTCTCTGGAATACTTTAAAGACCTTCCTCCTTTTAAACATGTTGTTTAGACCATTAGCATTCCAAGAGACAAAATTAATGTTTTGATCCATTACTTAAGTCAACCCTCCAGTATATAAAGGGTTAACCAAAGCAGGGACCCATGCGCCCGGAAGAAGAATTAAGATATAAGGAAGGACCGGAAATGACGACGTGTCAGCCATATCTGTAGTTCTAAAAGAAAAATCAAGAAAAAACAAAAGAAAATGAAACATAAGAACATAAGAACCCCTGAAGGAAAAACAAAACCCACCCCCCACCCACAAAGCCCCCCATCTGATCAGAGAAAAAAGAGATAATACTAAACCTACCCCCATGTCTTCAGATGGCAGCTCCTAATATTAAGATAAGATCCACCACCTAAACTTATAAAAACTCAAGCTAAAATCAAATACTAAATATTGAAAGAAAAATATTTAAAAAGAAATAAAAGAAAAATCGTAATTGTGTAGTACCTACTGATAAAACAAAGTCATAAAGAGTTAAATCATTTTAACATTAGTTTATGAAGAAACTAAGAGACAAAGAGAAAATGGCGAATGTAAAAAAAACCATGAAAAGTTTTAATAAACAAAAGATAAAAAATCGCCATTTTCAGTAATTCAGAAATAAAATAGTAAAGAATATAATCATATTATTAATATAGATTAATATAAAATTAAACATACACTTATATATTTAAAAAAAATTTCTCACAGAGGAGAAAGAAAATATATAAAAATGTGTTAAAGATGAACAGGATAATTAGAGCTATAATGATCTATTACTTTTCGAATGGTCAGAAATCAGAATCTGACTATTAACCTGAAAAAGACCAATATCTACCGCATTTTTTAATTGGTCACTCGGGCTGAGAGGTCGCGCTAGACGGGAAATTAGCCGACAGGTAGTTCCGTGCTGCAGACACGGAGTCGAATATTTGACGAGCTTGGTTCTCCGGAGAAATCCTGAGCCTCGCAGGATACAGGAGCGCAGGTTTCAGTTTCTTCTCAAAACATTCGGACATCAGATCTTTAAACAGTCTTCGAGCGCGTACTACCTCCGGACTAAAATCTTCATAGGCTCTTCGACTAAAGCCACGAACAGTCACATTTCCAAGTCTTCTGGCTGTATGAATCAATCTATCCTTTGTACTCACGTAATGCATACGGACCATCACCACTCTGGGTTTGGAAGCTTCAGCATTTCGGTTCCAGATACGATGTACTCTATCAAGTAGCGGTGGATCAGCAGGGAATTCGGATGGGTATGCTTCTTTTAAAAGCTTGGCAAAAAACGTCAGGAGATCTCCTTTCTCAATGCCTTCAGGAATTCCAACCAAACGAATATTTTGTCTTCTGGAACGGTTCTCTGAATCAATGCTTTTCAGCTGGAGTGCTTCTAGTTGTTTAATTGCTTTGGAAAGTTTCTGTTCGACCTCAGTCAGTCTAATCTCTTTTTGTTGAACTTCAGTTTGAAGAGCTGCAATTAAGGTATGTTGTTTTTTGGTTTCAGCTTCTGAGGCAATTAAAGCTGTACGAAGTTCAGCTAGGTCTTTTTTGCGACAAACATCTTTGAATTCATCACGAAAGAATTTTAAAAAGTCAGTGAAGGTCATCTCACTTAGTTTAATGTCTGGTTGTTTCTTCTCTCGGCCGTTACCTTCTTCTGCCCGGGTTTTAGCTCGTGTTGCTTTTCCTTCAGTCATTTCTTCAAAATTTTCAGACTCAAGTATAATTAGAGAAATAATAAAGATCTTTCTGACTTCTGTGAAGTTAGTTCAAAGGTGGATACAGGTTAAAAATAGTATATTTTATGGAGCAAAAACCAAAACGTGTTCACTCCATGAGCGCCACCTGGAGACTCCAACTTTTGTTTCAGTAACCATTTGTCTTGGTGAATATCTATTGCTGCTGGGTTTTGGGGTTCTTTGGGCTTGTAACACTGTGAAGTACAAAGTTCATTCTGGTAGCGTCTCCTGGTCAAAGTAGCCCTTCCACCTCGTTACCTTCAGGTGGGGTCATGGTCGGGCCTCATTTTTCCCTCATGAAGGATCTTTACTGGAGTAATTAATGAAAGGTTCCATTATGCGAATCATATTTATCCTTCAGTTGTTGGAAGGACATGAGCTGTCTATTCTCAGTTGATTTTAATTATCTTTAAACATTACACTTTAACCTATCACTATTAACTTACTTTACCTAACTTAACCCCCTTCTAATTCTAAGCGCACGTGTGTGTAAGTTCAGGAAAGTTATTTGGTTCACAGTCCAATCTTCTCATTCCTCCAAGTTCACTGATTGCAGGCAATTCTTATACTGTGCACAGAATTTAGCATGGTAAAAGTTCACCAGGCTTTGGTGCTTGAAAGGTAAATGGAAGGTTCTTGTAGGTTTTCAGAGAGATGTGTTGTTCCAGGATATCCAACAACTGATGTACTTCCATTAGTCACCTCAGTGTCTTGCTGATGAAATCTGCCCCATCAGGGTTCTCCAGATGATAACCTCTTTCCTTCAGGTCACCACAGAGTTCTTTTCCGTTCCACTTATTCCAAGTGAAACATTAGACAGCCATCCTCTCCTCTTGCATGAACCACAAGAGCTGACTGGCTGTCTTCCAAACTGGAGCTTCTTGCCAGCCTTTCCTATTTCAATTTGCTGACACTGCTCTCTCTCTCTCTCTCTCACACACACACACACACACACACACACACACACACACAGATTGAGACAGCCTGTTTGACTCTCTCTGCTTGCAAAACCACACGACCTCCTCCAGCAAACAATAGGAGCCAGCCTTCTCATTCATCTGTTGGTTTTCGGTAAACAAGAATCCATCAGTGACTTCTCTGAGCACTCTTCAAAGCTCCTGCAAAATGGTGTGAGGAGCCACTATGTCTCCTCTGTTGCTTTAAAGACAATAGTCCATTTATTCCACATCAGTCCAATTAACAGCTACTTATGAAGTCTCCATAGGCATTCTAAATCAGAGATATTGGAAATGTGCTCAGGTGTGGGCTAGAAATTGATACCTTTATACATTCCACATGGACCTGTGCAAACCCTTTTGGTTGGAATTATCTAATATTATCTAGCATTATGGGAACAGACTTCCCGCTGGATCTTGAGTTGTATTTATTGGGAAACTCAGAGGTTGTGAGCAGAACATTAACTAAATTCCAAATTAAATTTGAAGATATTGCCCTAACAGTAGCAAAAAAATGCATTGGGATCACCTGGAAGTCTGACTCACCCCTGCTCTTCGCTCACTGGACCACAGAGATGCACAACTGCGTGCCCATGGAGAAAATAACAGGCAATTTAAGAAATAAGTACGATACTTTTGCCAAAATATGGCAACCTTATCTCGATCACTTTGTTGCACAGTTTGAAAATGTCAACAAAATACATAAAGACGACAGCAGTGAAACACCTCAAGGAGTGGAAGTCGATTCGAGAGACTGGTGGGATGCTGAAATTCTCTCTTCTTTTTTCTTTTCACCATTTTTAGTCACTTTAATTATTTTAGTTGTTTAATTTTCAAAGTTTTGGAGGGAAGAAGGAAATTGTAAGTAAGCTGAATAGTGTTTGTATCTGAGAAGTGAATTATGTAAATGTTAATACGTTTTAAAAAGTTGTGTTTTCAGATATGATGCTATGTTTTGGAAAAATTGAAAAGTAACTTTTTCAAAAAAGGAACTGGTTATTACTGAGCATGAAGGGTTGGGGTGGCGGTGATGGGGTCCGTCAAACTGCATCAGCACACCTTTAGACTGGCACTGGAGATCCAGACCCAGTAGGACAGGTGCACAGGGGTGGGCCATCACCAGTAGTTTGAAGTTTTTACTTTTGTCCCCATCAAGGTTAGGGTCACAGTGCAACACCTGTGGATTTCCATGGAGAGGGATTTGGAGGCCAGTGCTACCTTGCAGTTTGCCGGGGACACTGTCAGGAAATAACATTGGGCTGTGCCTAGGTGTGTGAAACTCTCTGTGCTCTCTGTGTCAAACAGGCAGCCTGTGGTGCGGCCATTTACCTCAATGTCCATCATCAATCATACCAGCCTTTTCTGGTCCAGCATGATGGAGGCAGAGTCAACTAGTTGTTGGAGTCGCTGCAGCTGTATCATTGGGATAGCTGCCAAGATGGCCACCCCCACAGATTGCACGCGGTGGGGTCCAGAAGAGAAGCCAGATGTCATTGCGCTTCTGTTTCAGATGTTCGGTTCTCGGCTACCTGAAATTATGCCGGAAGTGAGTCAGCCCAAGATGGTAACACAGGTCTCGATTCGCATGCGACACTACTAGAGTGGGGTTTAGAGTGACGCACCTTGGTGCATCCTCTCCACTGATAGTTTGAGCAGGTTGCTCTATGGGCCAGACGGTACATCCATGGGTGTGTTTTGGCTGCAGTTGTTGCACCTCAGTGGCAGCCGCAGTCAAGGACTCTGAGTCCCATGATGGCACCACCCGTTCTCCCCACCTGGTGGCTGCACGGCCTGCTGAATAGGCCTCCACATTTGTTTGTATTGTCTCCATCGATCAGGCCATCTGTACGACTTCCTGAAGGGTCCAATCGCCCTTCTCCAGGAGTTGTCTCCTTATGTGATGGGAGCAGAAGCCTGCGACTAGCCTGTAATGAATGAGCTCCTCCTGGTAAGTCACTGCACTCACATCCTGGCACCCACAGACTTGCCCCAGCTCTCGCTTGGCCCTTATGAAATCATTGATGGACTCACCAGGGCTCTGGCATTGGATGGCCAGCTGGTAGTGAGCATATAGCATTCATCGGAGCTCCATATTGCTGTCGCAGTAAGGCCATTGCCTCGTCGTACTTTTCAAAGTCACAGATTATCTGGTACGTTCGGGGGTCCAAGCTGCGAAGATCAGATCAGTCACCATTTACTGTGATCTTGCAGTGTCTCATGTAGGCCTTCAAGCAACGTAGCCACATGTCAAACCCGATGGAGGCCTCTGGTTCCTTTGGATCAATTTCCAGCTTCTCCAGTCTAATTGCCTTGTCCATGGCAATTAAAATTCTGGTTAATAAATTGTGGCATGATCAACGACCACCTCATGAAGCAAGTAGTCAAAGGATTTATTAACCAGAAAACCTTGGCCTGCCTTTACATGCTGCTGGCTCACATCCAAGGCATGTATGGAGGGAGGATTTATCAGGGATCTTACAGGAAAGAGTTACAGGGACGTAAGGTGGGCCAACCTGCACAGACCAGCAAGGTAATGCCTGCAGTACCACATCCCACCACTGTATAACTGTGACTGTTCCAGTCCCCTACAGCAGGAGAACCAAACAATATGGATGTGCTGGTGTTCTCTACAATTACTTTTTTGAGTAATTGATGGTGAATCAATCCCACTGCCTCATATCAGTCCCCACACTGATCCCACTGCCCCTCTCTCCCTCCCCCTCCCCACAGCTCTGTATCAGTCCTCACACTGATCCCACTGCCCCGGCTCTCTCCCCACAGCCCTGTATGACCTCACACTGATCCTACTGCCCCACTCTCCCCACAGCCCTGTATCAGTCCCTACACTGATCCCCACTACCCAACTCTGTCCCCACAGCCTTACATATCAGTCCCCCACACTGATCCCACTGCCCCACCCTCACCCCACAGCCCTTTACCTGTGTCATTGTGTGTGTGTGTGTGTGTGTGTGTGTGTGTGTGTGTGTGTGTGTGTGTGTGTGTATATATAAAATCAAAGAGCACTTATGGCATAGGGATTATTCAGGGTGGGATGTGAATGGAAGGAAAATGTTTGAAAGCCACTACCTTAAATGATTATTTCTTATTAAATATTGTGATTTGCTTTTAACAGCATTCACTGCTCAGCGGTAAATGCCAGATTTTTTTTTATGGGGGGGGTGAGCATCTGAAATTTATTGTATTGTAGCTCTTGTGTTAAGCAATAAGTGACATGACAAACTCTTTAACCTTTACCCTGAGGGCAAACCTTCTGCACCCAGAATCACCCCACTGACCCTTCTGTGAATAGCCTGTGATAGAATAGACTTTTCCTTACATATGAATATAATTAAGATGTGAATACAATTGAAAGAGAAAATTTACAAGGATGTTGCTGGGTCTTGAAGAGCTGAGTTATGGGGAAAGGTTGAAGAGGTTGGGACTTTATTCCCTGGAGCATCAGAGAATGAGGAGAGAGTTACTGGCACAAAATTAATGATGGGACAACTGCAAGCAGAGGTTAGGTGAGACAAGAATGAATGGACATGGGTTAAGGGTGATATGGTTAAGAGGAATCAGGAGGAACTTCTTCACGCAGAGAGCGGTGGGAGTGTGGAACGAGCTGGCAGCTGCAGTGGTGAATAATGAAGAGAAATTTAGATGGCTAGAGGGAAGGGAGGGGTATGTAGGGCTAGAATCTGGGTGCAGGTCGATAGGACAATCGGAATAGCTTGGCAGGGTCTAGATGGGTCGAATGGCCTTTTTCTGTGCTGTGGTGTACATGGTTCCCATGGAGCAGTATTATTTTCATTACTCCAGGTGTGGTCTCACGTGATATGTTTCAGTTAAGACTGCTACTTTTATCCCCGCCTCCTTATCACTAAGGGTGAGGAATCATCGCCCTTTCCAATTACCCGCTGCATTCTGCAATTTTAAACAGGAAGTTTCATGGGGCAAACTGGATGCATTCACTGTTCAGAGGGAAATGCGTCCAAGGGTCATTGTAAAAAAGCACATGTGGTGGGGGTGGGACTGATCTCCTCATTAAAGGCCAGAGTCAAGAACCAAGGAGCTTGGTCACAGGATGGCCACTTCAGACTGAGATCGAGAAGAGTCAAGGTTGGGGATTTTTTGGTTTGATTTTCCCGAATCATTACCTCACACTGATCTGGATTGAACTCCATCTGTCACTTTTCCACCCAATTCTGCTGACGTTGGCAGCTACAACAATGATCAGGGGTGGCTAACCTTTTTATTTAGACATCTCTTTTTCTCTTTGGCTTGACTTCGTGGATGAAGATTTATGGAAGGGTATGTCCACATCCGCTGCAGGCTCGTTGGTGGCTGACAAGTCCGATGCGGGACAGGCAGGCACAGTTGCAAGGGAAAATTGGTTGGTTGGGGTTGGGTGTTGGGTTTTTCCTCCTTTGTCTTTTGTCAGTGAGGTGGGCTCTGCGGTCTTCTTCAAAGGAGGTTGCTGCCCGCCAAACTGTGAGGTGCCAAGATGCACGGTTGGAGGCGATATCAGCCCACTGGCGGTGGTCAATGTGGCAGGCACCAAGAGATTTCTTTAAGCAGTCCTTGTACCTCTTCTTTGGTGCACCTCTGTCTCGGTGACCAGTGGAGAGCTCACCATAGAACACGATCTTGGGAAGGTAATGGTCCACCATTCTGGAGACATGACCCATCCAGTGCAGTTGGGTCTTCAGCAGCATGGATTTGATGCTTGCGGACTCTGCCAGCTCAAGTACTTTGATGTTGGTGATGAAGTCATTCCAATGAATGTTGAGGATGGAGTGGAGACAGTGCTGATGGAAGCGTTCTAGGAGCCGTAGGTGATGCCGGTAGAACAGGAGCGTGGGTATGACAATGGCTCTGTACACACTGATCTTTGTGTGTTTCTTCAGGTGGTTGTTTTTCCACTCTTTTGTGTAGTCTTCCAAAGGCGCTATTTGCCTTGGCAAGTCTGTTGTCTATCTCTTTGTTGATCCTTGCATCAGATGAAATGGTGCAGCCGAGGTAGGTAAACTGGTTGACCGTTTTGAGTTCTGTGTGCCTGATGGAGATGTGGGGGGGGGGGGGGGGGTGGCTGGTGGTCATGGTGGGGAGTTGGCTGATGGAGGACCTCAGTTTTCTTCAGGCTGACTTGCAGGCCAAACATTTTGGCAGTTTCCGCAAAACAGGACGTCATGCGCTGGAGAGCTGGCTCTGAATGGGCAACTAAAGCGGCATCGTCTGCAAAGAGTAGTTCACGGACAAGTTGCTCTTGTGTCTTGGTGTGAGCTTGCAGGAGCCTCAGATTGAAGAGACTGCCATCCATGCGGTACCGGATGTCATTGTTGAGGTCTTTCATGGACATACAGCACAGTAAAAGGCCATTACACCCCACGAGTACATATTGGGAGTGTAGGTTCATTGGGCAGCACAGACATGTGGGCCAAAAATGGCCTGTAACTGTGTTGTATGTCTAAAATTAAAATTAAAAACTAAAAGGTTGCCACCTCTGTTCTACACTATCCACAATACTTCCAACCCTCGTGTTAAATTCCATTTGCCAGTTTTGGCTCATCTTCCCAACTGATCTGCATCCTGCTGTAAACTGAGATATCTTATTCTCTTCTGTGACAGCTTTTAACTCTTCAGTCTGGTAAATGCATTTTTATCTTCACCTTAATTAGACCTAATGATCTGTCCTATGGAGCAGGAAACTCCAGAGGTTTCTATTTTTAAAATACATTTCTTTTAATTTTAGAGATACAGCACAGTAACAGGCCCATTCAGCCCACTAGCCCATGCTGCCCAAATACACCCATATGCAATCCATGTACGTTACTGGAGAGTGAGAGGAAACCAGAGCACCCAGAGGAAACCCAAACATGTCACAGGGAGAACATACAAACTCCTTACAAACAGCAACAGATTCAAACCCTCGTCGCTAAATTTAATTTGTTTAAAAATGTAAATACACTTAAAAGCTTAACATATGACAGATTTAAACATCCCTGGCACGAAACCACTGGTGGTTCCTCAAGTTTAATGACTGAATAAATCCTTTCCCACACACTGCACAAGCAAAGGGTGTCTCACCAGTGTGAATATGCTGGTGGGTCAGCAAGTCTGATGATCAATTGAACTCCTTGCCACACTCGGTACAGGTGAAGGACATCTACTTGTTGTGGATCTGCCGGTGGGTCTTCAGGCTGGAGGAGTGGGTGAAGCCCTTGCCACACTCAGGGCAGGAGAAGGGCCTCTCCTTGGTGTGGATCCGCTGGTGGGTCTTCAGGTTAGATGACTGGGTGAAGCCCTTACTGCACTCAGGGCAGGTGAATGGCTTCTCCCCAGTGTGGATCCGCTGATGGGACTTCAGGTGAGAGGACTGGGTGAAGCCTTTGCCGCACTCAGGGCAGGTGAAGGGCCACTCGCCAGTGTGAACCTGCCGGTGAGTCAGCAAGTCCCATGATCGACTGAACCCCTTGCCACACTCAGGGCAAGTGAAAGGCCTCTCTCTGGCGTGGATTCGCCGGTGGGTCAGTAAATCAGACGATCGACTGAACCCCTTGCCACACTCAGGGCAGGTGAATGGCCTCTCCCTGGTGTGGATCCGCCGGTGGTTCTTCAGGTGAGAGGACTGGGTGAACCCCTTGCCACACTCAGGGCAGGTGAAGGGCCTCTCCCCAGTGTGGATCCGCTGGTGAGTCTTCAGGCTAGAGGAGTTGATGAAGCCCTTGCTGCACTCAGGGCAGGTGAAGGGCCACTCGCCAGTGTGGATGCGGCGGTGGGACTTAAGGCTGGAGGAGTTGGTGAAGCCCTTGCCGCACTCAGGACAGGTGAAAGGCCACTCCCTGGTGTGGATTCGGCGGTGGGTCGACAGGTTAGAGGATTGAGTGAACCTCTTACCACATTCAGGACAAGTGAAGGGCCTCTCCCCAGTGTGGATCCGCCGGTGGGACTTCAGGTGAGAGGACTGGGTGAAGCCCTTGCCGCACTCGGGGCAGGTGTAGGGCCAATTGCCAGTGTGAACCTGCTGGTGGGTCAGCAAGTCTGACGATTGACTGAAGCCATTGTTGCACTTAGGGCAGGTGAAGGGCCCCTCGCCAGTGTGGAGACGCTTGTGAGTTATTACGTGGGAGGACTTAGTGAACCCCTTCCCACACTCTGAACAGATGAACTGACATTTCCCAGTGTGGGCCCACTGGTGGGCACTCATTTCTTAAGGCAGAGTGGACCCTTCACTCACAGCAGCTGAGGGACCAGGCTTCGGTTAGGATATGCTTTCAATGTCCCAAATCATCAGCGCTGTTCCCCCAACTACTTCCAGGTGAAGTCCAGCACAAATTTCAGTGTGGGACAGAAAATTGTTTTTCAAACATCAACAGTGATCAATCACTTTTAACAGGCAAATATTTGCTCACTCCTTCAGTGATGTGAAAAATAAATTATCAGGCTTCACCCCTGTTTAGTTCATCAAAGCCTCTCAGAGGATGTGCTTGTGTTTCCCTCGGTGACTCTCTCTGCGCAACTGGCCAAAATTCTTTACAGTCAGTGGTCCTTAACACTCTTATTCAGTGTGTGAATCACACTGTGGCTTGTAATCACTTCTCAGAAATAAAGCACGCAAGCATCTCCTCTTCAATGACGTGACTGGTGCTAACATTGCCTTTGATTGCCATCCACAACTCCTCTGCTTTTATCACCCTGCAAAACAAGTGTAGCCACAACATTATTCAGAGAAAGGTGGCAAGGTAGAACAGGTCACTTTGGTCTCTGTGGTCAGCTATCGGCTGTATTCCCACCTCAGTCAGGAATTTGGGACTTTATAGGCGTTAATTGAGCCAGAAGTTCATTGAATCAGAAAGGTAATGAGAGTTCTGTTAAGGGTCCCAACCTGAAACGTTGGCCTTGGATGTTTTACCTGACTCACTACTGACCCTGCAGCTTCCCATTGTTCACTCAAAATTCCAGCATCTGCAGTTTTTGTGTTCTTCAACAGAGGGTTTTATTTACCGGGAATTAAATTTAGTTCATCGACTGTTTTTAATCTCAGCCCCAACTGAAGCTGTTTCCTCAACAATGCGGATGTCGGCAAGGTCTGGAAAACCAATCAGCTCCAAATTCTTTCGCACGTATTTAACCCCCCAAGCCCCCTTCCCCATTGCCCTCCCCCAGCTCTTTCTCTCGCTCTCCCCTTTTCCCCGTGTCCATCCACAGAGCCAAAACCAATTAACCCCTCTCCTCTTATCTTATCTATATCTATAAGATATATCTATATCTTATGATGATGGAATCCTCCCCCTCCCATTCATCAACCTTTATTCTGACACCTTCCTGTTCTTTGCTTATTCCCCTTGAAGAGGGAATAAGATGACAAGAAACATTGATCGTGTGGGTGGTCAGAGGCTTTTTTCGAGGGCTGAAATGGTTCCCACAAGAGGACACAGGTTTAAGGTGCTGGGGAGTAGGTACAGAGGAGATGTTAGGGGTACATTATTTTAAAGGCAGAGAGTGGTGGGTGTGTGCAATGGGTTGCCGGTAACGGTAATAGTGGTGGATACGATAGGGTCTTCTCAAAGACTTCTGGATAGGTATATGAAGCTGAGAAAAATAGAGGGCTATGGGTAAGCCTCGTAATTTCTAGAGAGGACATGTTTGGCTTAACTTTGTGGGCCAAAGGGCCTGTATGTTTTCTATGTTTCTAAGGGCCCAAAATGTTGGTGATATATCTGTACGTCTTTGGCTACGCAAGACCGGCTAAATTCTCCAGTATTTTTGTGTGTTTTTTCCACTTGTGGCCGGTTACCCTGTGCTCCTCCACCTTCTACCCCACCCCAACCTTTTTTATTCAGGGTCCACCTACTTTTCATCTTAGCTTGATGAAGAGCCCAAGCCCAAAATGTTGCTCTCCTTCTCCAGTAGGTTTGTGCAGTGCTAAAGGAACTAATGTCCACCTCTTTAACCTTTTTGGATCCTCGGAGCATTGGAGGAGGAACAAAAGTCTTGGCAGAGAGGTCAATTTTAGAGAGGTGTGAATGGCAAAGGGTTTAGCAGAGTGTTAATTTGTGGGAGTGAGTAATTGAGATAATTGTCATGGACAAATAAAAGGGGTAGCTAAAGAGCAGTGGCCCAGTGTGTGAGTGGCTCAAGGTAGGAGTGGAGATTTGAGGGTTTGGCTTGAGCGGTTTTGGTGAGCAGCGAATGAAGACGAGGTTACTCCTAGAGAGGCAAGGCTGGTAAGTTTCTTTAATTAATTTAATTAACTTAGGAGTAGGTCATGGATGCAGTAGTTAGGGTAGTCCAGTAGGATGTGGGAAGTCAGGGACAGCACATTTGTTCCTAATGATAACACCTACAAAAGGTGCATTCAGCTGCAGCTCCTGACAAACCCAGTAAGGGAATCCAGCTGGAGCTGGATGAACTCTGGATCTTAAGAGAGGCAGAGGCAGCGATAGACAGGGGATTCAGGAAGAGGGAAGAGGCTGAAAGAGCAGAGCACTGCTGAAGCTGTTTCCCTCAACAAGTATACTGTTTTAGATACTGATGAGTGGAATGATCTACTGGGAAAAGATTGTGCTAGTCACATCTCTGGCACAGAGGTTGCCCCCACCCACCATGGCTCAGAAGGAAAGGAGGGAGAAGAGGAGAGCTATGGTAATTGGGGATTCATTGGTTAGGAGAGCAGACAGGAGGTTGAGGCTCCTGGATGGTATGTTGCCTCTCAAGTGCCAAGGATTGCTTAAGGTGGGATGTGAGTGGAATAGGAAAGTTGAGAATCACTGCTCTAGACCCAATTATTACTGAAATATTTTGCTTGAGAAAAATTGTCATTGGCCCATTTCTTTTGGAGTTATGAAACTGTGCATATAACAAGTCAATTGGGTACAATTAAAACATTGGTTTTCAAACTTTTTACTTCCACCCACATACCACCTTAAGCAATCCCTTACAGAGCCCCAATGGCATAGGGAATAATTAAAGTGGTATGTGAGTGGAAAGAAAAAGGTTGAGAACCATTGCATTAGATAGAGGAAGCAGGAAGGGCTCCTGAGAAGCATTATGATAGCCAGGAAGGAGCTTAAGACTTTGGTGATCTCTTTGGGGGAATCAAAAGGGCTTGGCATGCGAAATTAAGGAAAACCCTAAGGTGTTCAATGCGTATGTGAAGAACAGAAGTATGATGAGAATGAAAATGAGCCACTAAATGATAAGAGAGGCAACATGTGTCTGGAGGAGGAGGAGGAGGTTGGGGAGGACCTAAATGCATCAATATTCACAAGAGAAAAGGTCCTGAATCAGGGTGAGGTTGAAATAGAACAGGCATGTGTGCTGGACAATCTGGAGATTAGGGACACGGATGTGGAGGATCTTCTTAATAACCTAACAATTGATAAGACCCAGGGGCTGGACGTGATATACCCCAGGCAACTGTGGGAAGTGAGAGAAGAGATAGCTGGGCAGCAGCTATGGTCTTTGAATCATTTAAGACTGAGACAGACACATAAAGAAAATAGAGGAGAATGGAGCAGGGAGGGTTTAGGACTTTTTTAGGAAGGAATATATGAATCGTTACAACCTCGAGGGCAGAAGAGCCTGTACTGTGCTATTGTTATTTATTCTAGACTGCCCGACTCTCTCCCCAGAGCCCTGCATTAGTCCGCACACTGATCCCACCACCCCACTCTCTCCCCACAGCACTGTACCAGGCCAAACACTGATGCCACAACCCACACTCTCCCCACAGCCCTGTATCAAGACTCACACTGATCCTACTCCCCCATCTCTCTCCCCATAGCTGGGTACCAGACCCCACAATGATTCCACAGCCCTGAAAGAGTCCCCACACCGATCCCACCACGACACTCTCTCCCCACAGCCCTGTACCTGTGCCCACACTGATCCCACTGCCCCTCTCTCAACCCACAACCCTGAATCAGTCCCCATACTGATCCCACTGACTCTCTCTCTCCCCACAGCCCCGTCTCAGTCCCCAGACTGACCCCAATGCCCCACTCTCTCCCCTCAGCCCTGTATCAATCCTCACATTGATCCCACCACCCAACTCTCTCCCCACAGCCCTGTCTTAGTCCCCACTCTGATAACATTTCCCCACTTCTCCCCACAGACCTGTATGTCCTCACATGGATCCCACTGCCCCACTCCCCACACAGCACTGTACCAGCCTCCACACTGGTCCCACTGCCCCACACTCTCCCCATAGTCCTGCATCAGTCAACACACTGATTCCCTCCTTAAAGCCCTGTATCAGTCCCCACACTGATACCACTGCCCGTCTCTCCCCCACAGCCTTGATCCCACTCCCACAGTCTCTGCCCACAGCCCTATATCAATCCACAATGATCCCATTGCACCTCCCTCTCCCGACAGACCTGTACTAGTCCCTACACTGAGCCTACCGCCCCACTCTCTCCCCAGAACCCTGTATTAATCTTCAGATTGATCCCATTTCCCCACTGTCTCCCCACAGCCCTGTATCAATCAATACACTGATCCCACTACACCACTCCCCACAGCACTGTACCAACCTCCACATTGATCCCACTGCCGCTCTCTCTCCACACAGCCCTATATCAGTCCTCACACTGGTACCACACAGCCTTATACCATTCCCCACATTGATCCCAGTCCCACACTCACTGCCCACAGCCCTGTATGAGACTACACTGATCCCACTGCCCCTCCTTCTCCCAACAGCCCTATTCTGTCCCCACACTGATCGCACAGCCCGTCCCTCCCCAAAGCCCTGTATCAGTCCTCAAACTGTTCCCACTGCCCCTCCCTCTCCCTCCCCACATCCCTGAACCAATCCCCACACTTATACCACTGCCCTCTCCCACCCCACAGCCCTGTACCAGTCCCCACACTGATCCCACTGCCCCAATGTCCACCCACAGCCCAGCATCAGTTCCCACACTGATACCATTGGCCCTCTCTCCCTCCTGAGCCCTGTACCATTCCGCAAACTGATCCCACTGCCCCACACTCTGCCTAAAGCCCTGCATCAGACCACACTGATCCTACTGCCACTCCCTCTCCCAACAGTATGTATAAGACCACACACTGGTCCCACTGCCCCTCCTTCTCCCCAGAACCCTGTATCAGTCCCCAGAACCCTGTATCAGTCCCCAGAACCCTGTATCAGTCCCCAGAACCCTGTATCAGTCCCCAGAACCCTGTATCAGTCCCCAGAACCCTGTATCAGTCCCCAGAACCCTGTATCAGTCCCCAGAACCCTGTATCAGTCCCCAGAACCCTGTATCAGTCCCCAGAACCCTGTATCAGTCCCCAGAACCCAGTATCAGTCCCCAGAACCCTGTATCAGTCCCCAGAACCCTGTATCAGTCCCCAGAACCCTGTATCAGTCCCCAGAACCCTGTATCAGTCCCCAGAACCCTGTATCAGTCCCCAGAACCCTGTATCAGTCCCCAGAACCCTGTATCAGTCCCCAGAACCCTGTATCAGTCCCCAGAACCCTGTATCAGTCCCCAGAACCCTGTATCAGTCCCCAGAACCCTGTATCAGTCCCCAGAACCCTGTATCAGTCCCCAGAACCCTGTATCAGTCCCCAGAACCCTGTATCAGTCCCCAGAACCCTGTATCAGTCCCCAGAACCCTGTATCAGTCCCCGGAACCCTGTATCAGTCCCCGGAACCCTGTATCAGTCCCCGGAACCCTGTATCAGTCCCCGGAACCCTGTATCAGTCCCCGGAACCCTGTATCAGTCCCCGGAACCCTGTATCAGTCCCCGGAACCCTGTATCAGTCCCCGGAACCCTGTATCAGTCCCCGGAACCCTGTATCAGTCCCCGGAACCCTGTATCAGTCCCCGGAACCCTGTATCAGTCCCCGGAACCCTGTATCAGTCCCCGGAACCCTGTATCAGTCCCCGGAACCCTGTATCAGTCCCCGGAACCCTGTATCAGTCCCCGGAACCCTGTATCAGTCCCCGGAACCCTGTATCAGTCCCCGGAACCCTGTATCAGTCCCCGGAACCCTGTATCAGTCCCCGGAACCCTGTATCAGTCCCCGGAACCCTGTATCAGTCCCCGGAACCCTGTATCAGTCCCCGGAACCCTGTATCAGTCCCCGGAACCCTGTATCAGTCCCCGGAACCCTGTATCAGTCCCCGGAACCCTGTATCAGTCCCCGGAACCCTGTATCAGTCCCCGGAACCCTGTATCAGTCCCCGGAACCCTGTATCAGTCCCCGGAACCCTGTATCAGTCCCCGGAACCCTGTATCAGTCCCCGGAACCCTGTATCAGTCCCCGGAACCCTGTATCAGTCCCCGGAACCCTGTATCAGTCCCCGGAACCCTGCATCAGTCCCCGGAACCCTGCATCAGTCCCCGGAACCCTGCATCAGTCCCCGGAACCCTGCATCAGTCCCCGGAACCCTGCATCAGTCCCCGGAACCCTGCATCAGTCCCCGGAACCCTGCATCAGTCCCCGGAACCCTGCATCAGTCCCCGGAACCCTGCATCAGTCCCCGGAACCCTGCATCAGTCCCCGGAACCCTGCATCAGTCCCCGGAACCCTGCATCAGTCCCCGGAACCCTGCATCAGTCCCCGGAACCCTGCATCAGTCCCCGGAACCCTGTATCAGAACCCTGTATCAGAACCCTGTATCAGAACCCTGTATCAGAACCCTGTATCAGAACCCTGTATCAGAACCCTGTATCAGAACCCTGTATCAGTCCCCAGAACCCTGTATCAGTCCCCAGAACCCTGTATCAGTCCCCAGAACCCTGTATCAGTCCCCAGAACCCTGTATCAGTCCCCAGGACCCTGTATCAGTCCCCAGGACCCTGTATCAGTCCCCAGGACCCTGTATCAGTCCCCAGGACCCTGTATCAGTCCCCAGGACCCTGTATCAGTCCCCAGGACCCTGTATCAGTCCCCAGGACCCTGTATCAGTCCCCAGGACCCTGTATCAGTCCCCAGGACCCTGTATCAGTCCCCAGGACCCTGTATCAGTCCCCAGGACCCTGTATCAGTCCCCAGGACCCTGTATCAGTCCCCAGGACCCTGTATCAGTCCCCAAGACCCTGTATCAGTCCCCAGGACCCTGTATCAGTCCCCAGGACCCTGTATCAGTCCCCAGGACCCTGTATCAGTCCCCAGGACCCTGTATCAGTCCCCAGGACCCTGTATCAGTCCCCAGGACCCTGTATCAGTCCCCAGGACCCTGTATCAGTCCCCAGGACCCTGTATCAGTCCCCAGGACCCTGTATCAGTCCCCAGGACCCTGTATCAGTCCCCAGGACCCTGTATCAGTCCCCAGGACCCTGTATCAGTCCCCAGGACCCTGTATCAGTCCCCAGGACCCTGTATCAGTCCCCAGGACCCTGTATCAGTCCCCAGGACCCTGTATCAGTCCCCAGGACCCTGTATCAGTCCCCAGGACCCTGTATCAGTCCCCAGGACCCTGTATCAGTCCCCAGGACCCTGTATCAGTCCCCAGGACCCTGTATCAGTCCCCAGGACCCTGTATCAGTCCCCAGGACCCTGTATCAGTCCCCAGGACCCTGTATCAGTCCCCAGGACCCTGTATCAGTCCCCAGAACCCTGTATCAGTCCCCACATGGATCCCAATGCCCCACTGTCCCCCCACAGCCCAGCATCAGTCCCCACACTGATCCCATTGCCCCTCCTTCTCCCCAGACCACTGTATCAGACCCCACACTGATCCCACTGCCCCTCCTTCAATCCAGAACCCTGTATCAGTCCCCACACTGATCACACTGCCCCACTCTCTCCGCAGAGCACTGTATTAATCCACACTAATCCCAATGCCCCACTGTCCCCCCACAGCCCTGTATCAGTCCCCACAATGATCCCACTGCCCCTCTTGCTGCCCACAGCTCTGTACCAGTCTCCACACTGATCCCACTGCTGCTCTCTCCAGACAGCCCTGTATCAGACCCGACACTGATACCACTGCCCCACTCTCTCCCCACAGCCCTATACCAATCCATACACTGACCCCACCATCCCATTCTCTCCCCACAGCCCTCTAACAGTCACCACCTCTGATCTCACTGCCCAACTCTCACCCCAGAAACCTGTATTAATCCTTACACTGACCCCACTGCCCCTCCTTCAAGCCAGAGCCCTGTTGTATCAGTCCCCATGTGATCCCACTGCCCCACTCTCTGCCCAAAGTCCTGCATCAGTCCACACAATTATCCCTCTGTCCCACTTCTCCCCACAGCCTGTATCAGTACTCACACTGATGACACTGCCCCACACTTCCCACACCCGTTCCAGTCTCCACAGTGATCCATTGCCCCTCTCTCTACCTCTCCAAAGCCCTAAACCAGACCCACTCTGATACCACTGCCCCTCTCCCCCACAATTCTGTATCAGACCCCACACTGATACCACCATCCCACTCTCTCCCCACAGCCCTCTAACAGTCACCACCTCTGTTCTCACTGCCCAACTCTCACCCCAGACACCTGTATTAATCCTCACACTGATCCCACCGCCCTAATGTCCAGCCATAGCATCAGTCCACACTGATCGTACTGCCACTCCCTCTCCCAACAGCCTTGTATCAGACCCTACACTGATCCCACTGCCCCTCATTCTCCCCAGAACCCTGTATCAGTCCCCACACTGATCACACTGCCCACTCTCTCCCCAGAGCACTGTATTAATCCTCACACTGATCCCAATGCCCCACTGTCGCCCCACAGCCCTGTATGTCCCCACACTGATCCCACTGCCCCTCCTTCTCCCCAGAACCCAGTATCAGTCCCTACAGTGATCCCACTGCCCCACTCACTCCCCACTGCCCTTTACCAGTCTCCAGACTGATCCCACTGCCACACACTCTGTATCAGTCCACACACTGATCCCTCTGCCACACTCTCTCCCCACAGCCCTGAAACAGTCCCCACACTGATACGATTGCCACACTCTCTCCCCTCTGCCCCGTACCAGTCTCCACACTGATCCCACTGCTACTCTCTCCAGACAGCCCTGCATCAGTCCCCTCACTGATCCCAATGCTGCTCTCTCCAGACTAGCCTGTATCAGTTGCCACATTGATCCCACTGCCCCACTCTCTCCCCACAGCCCATTACCAGTCCCCACACTGTCCCCATCAACCTTCTCTTTCCCCACAGCCCTGAATCAGTCACCAGACTGATCCCACTGCCCGACTCTCTTCCCAGAGCCCTATATTAACCCTCACATTGATCCCACTGCCCTGTCTCCACACAGCCCTGTATCAGTCCTCACACTGATCCCACTGCCCCTCCTTCAAGTCAGAGCTCTGTATCAGTCCCAAGTGATCCCACTGCCCCACTCTATCCCAGCTCAGCATCAGTCCCCACACTAATGCCACAGCCCCTCCCTTTCCCTACTGCACAGTATCATTCCTCACACTGATTCCACTGCCCCACGGTCCCCCACAGGTCTGTATCAGTCCTCGCACTGCCCCTTCTTCAAGCCAGAGCCCTGAATCAGACCCCAGTGATCTCACGACGCCACAGCCCAGCACTTCCCCACACTGAACCCACTTCCCCACTGTCTCCCCACTGCCCTGTACGAGTCCCTACACTGAGCCCACCGCCCCACTCTCTCCCCAGAGCCCTGTATTATTCTTCAGATTGATCCCACTTCCCCATTGTCTCCCCACAGCCCTGTATCAGTCCATACACTGAACCCACTGCACCACTCCCCACAGCACTGTACCAACCTCCACATTGATCCCACTGCCCCTCTCTCTCCACACAGCCCTATATCAGTCCCCACACTGATACCACACAGCCTTGTACCATTCCCCACATTGATCCCACTCCCACACTCACTGCCCACAGCCCTGTATCAGTCCTAAAACTGATCCCACTGCCCCTCCCTCTCCTTACCCACAGTCCTGAACCAATCCCCACACTTATACCACTGCCCCTCTCCCTCCCCACAGCCCCTCTCCCTCCCCACAGCCCAGTACCAGTCCCCACACGGATCCCACTGCCCCTCTCTCTGCCCACAGCCCTGTACCAGTCTCCACACTGATCCCACTGCTGCTCTGCAGACAGCCCCGTATCAGACCCGACACTGATACCACTGCCCCACTCTCTCCCCACAGCCCTATACCAGTCCATACACTGACCCCACCATCCCACTCTCTGCACACAGCCCTCTAACAGTGACCACCTCTGATCTCACTGCCCAACTCTCACCCCAGAAACCTGTATTAATCCTCACACTGACCCCACTGCCCCTCCTTCAAGCCAGACCCCTGTTATATCAGTCCCCATGTGATCCCACTGCCCCACTCTCTGCCCAAAGTCCTTCATCAGTCCACACAATTATCCCTCTGTCCCACTTCACCCCACAGCTTGTACTCACACTGATGCCACTGCCCCACACTTCCCACACCTCTGTACCAGTCTCCATAGTGATCCACTACCCCTCTCTCCACCTCCCCACAGCCCTGAACCAGACCCACTCTGATACCACTGCCCCTCTCCCCCACAATTCTGTATCAGACCCCACACTGATAGCATCACCCCACTCTCTCCCCACAGCCCTCTAACAGTCACCACCTCTGTTCTCACTGCCCAACTCTCACCCCAGACACCTGTATTAATCCTCACACTGATCCGACTGCCCCACTGTCCACCCACAGCCCAGCATCAGTTCCCGCACTGATACCATTGGCTCTCTCTCCCTCCTCAGCCCTGTACCATTCCTCAAACTGATCCCACTGCCCCACTCTCTGCACAAAGTCCTGCATCAGTCCACACTGATCCTACTGCCACTCCCTCCCCCAACAGCCCTGTATCAGACCCCACACCGATCCCACTGCACCTCCTTCTCCCCAGAACCCTGTATCAGTCCCTACACTGATCCCACTGCTCCTCCTTCTCCCCAGAACCCTGTATCAGTCTCCACACTGATCCCACTGCTCCTCCTTCTCCCCAGAACCCTGTATCAATCTCCACACTGTTCCCACTGCCCCTCCTTCTCTCCAAAGCCCTGTATCAGAACCCACACTGATCCCACTGCCCCTCCTTCTCCCCAGAACCCTGTATCAGTTCCCACACTGATCCCACTGCCCCTCCTTATCCTGAGGGCCCTGTATCAGTCCCCACACTGAGCACACTGCCCCACTCTCTCCCTGTATCAGTCCCCACACTGATCCCACTGCCACACCTTCTTCCAACTGCCCTGTACCAGTCTCCACACTGATCCCACCGCTGCTCTCTCCAGACACGCCTGTATCAGTTCCCATACTGATCCCACTGCCCCACACTTTCCCCAGACCCTGTATCAGTTCCCACACTAATCACACTGCCCCACTCTCTCCCCACAGACCTCTAACAGTCACCACCTCTGATCTCACTGTCCAACTCTCCCCAGATACCTGTATTAATCCTCACACTGATCGCACTGCCCCATGTACACCCACAGCTCAGCATCAGTTCCCACACTGATTCCATTGGCCCTCTATACCTCCTCAGCCCTGTACTAGTCTCCACACTCATAGTACTGCCCCTCTCTCCCTCCTCAGCCCTGTACCATTCCCCAAACTGATCCCACTGCCCCACTCTCTGCACAAAGCCCTTCATCAGTCCACACTGATCCTACTGCCACTCCCTCTCCCGAGAGCCCTGTATCAGACACCACACTGATCCCACTGACCGTCCTTCTCCAGAGAGCCCTGTGTCAGTCCCCACTCTCTCCCCACTCTCTCCCCACTCTCTCCCCACTCTCTCCCCACTCTCTCCCCACTCTCTCCCCACTCTCTCCCCACTCTCTCCCCACTCTCTCCCCACTCTCTCCCCACTCTCTCCCCACTCTCTCCCCACTCTCTCCCCACTCTCTCCCCACTCTCTCCCCACTCTCTCCCCACTCTCTCCCCACTCTCTCCCCACTCTCTCCCCACTCTCTCCCCACTCTCTCCCCACTCTCTCCCCACTCTCTCCCCACTCTCTCCCCACTCTCTCCCCACTCTCTCCCCACTCTCTCCCCACTCTCTCCCCACTCTCTCCCCACTCTCTCCCCACTCTCTCCCCACTCTCTCCCCACTCTCTCCCCACTCTCTCCCCACTCTCTCCCCACTCTCTCCCCACTCTCTCCCCACTGCCCCACTCTCTCCCCACTGCCCCACTCTCTCCCCACTGCCCCACTCTCTCCCCACTGCCCCACTCTCTCCCCACTGCCCCACTCTCTCCCCACTGCCCCACTCTCTCCCCACTGCCCCACTCTCTCCCCACTGCCCCACTCTCTCCCCACTGCCCCACTCTCTCCCCACTGCCCCACTCTCTGCCCAAAGCCCTGCATCAGTCCACACTGATCCTACTGCCACTCCCTCTGCCAACAGCCCTGTATCAGACACCACACTGATCTCACAACCCCTCCTTCTCCCCAGAACTCTGTATCAGTCCTCACACTGATCCCACTGCCCATCCTTCTCTCCAGAACCCGGTATCAGTCCCTACAGTGATCCCACTGCCCCACTCACTCCCCACTGCCCTGTACCAGTCTCCAGACTGATCCCACTGCCCCTCTCTCTCCATCCCCACAGCCCTGTACCAGACCACACACTGAAACCACTGCCCCTCTCTCCCCCTTCAGCCCTATACCATTCCCCACACTATTCCACTGCTCACTCTCTGCCAACAGCACTATATCAGTCCCCAGTGATCCCACTGCTCCACTTTCCCCACAGCCCAGCATCAGTCCCCACACTGATCTAACTGCCCCACTCGTTCCCCACAGAACAGTATCAGTCTCCACACCGATCCCCCTTGCTCTGTATCAGTCCCCACCCTGATCTGATTGCCACACTATCACGCCACAGCCCTGTATCAGTCCCCACACTGATCCCACTGTCCCGTCTCCCCACAGCTCTGTATCAGTCCTCACACTGATTGCACTGCCCCTCATTCAAGCCAGAGCCCTAATCAATCCCCAATGATCTCACTGCTCCACAGCCCAGCATCAATCCCCACACTGAACCCACTACTCCACAGTCCCCCCCACAGCCCTGTATCAGTCCGCACAATGATCCCACTGCCCCACTCTCTCTGCAGATAATTTATCAGTGATCCCACGGACCCACTCTCTCCCCACAGACCTGTATCAGTCCCCACACTGATACCACTGCCCGAATCTCTCCCCATAGAATAGTATCAATCTCCACACCGATCCCCCTTGTTGTATCAGTCCCCACCCTGATCTGATTGCCACACTATCACGCCACAGCCCTGTATCAGTCCCCACACTGATCCCACTTTCCCGTCTCCCCACAGCTCTGTATCAGTCCTCACACTGATTACACTGCCCCTCATTCAAGCCAGAGCCCTAATCAATCCCCAATGATCTCACTGCCCCACAGCCCAGCATCAATCCCCACACTGAACCCACTACTCCACTGTCACCCCACAGCCCTGTATCAGTCCGCACAATGATCCCACTGCCCCACTCTCTCTGCAGATAATTTATCAGTGATCCCACGGACCCACTCCCTCCCCACAGGCCAGCATCAGTCTCCACACTGCCCCTCTCTCTCCATCCCCACAGCCCTGTACCAGACCCCACACTGAAACCACTGCCCCTCTCTCCCCCCTCAGCCCTGTACCATTCCCCACACCACTGCCCCTCTCTCCCCCCTCAGCCCTGTACCATTCCCCACACTATTCCACTGCTCACTCTCTGCCCACAGCACTATATCAGTCTACACTGATCCCACTGTCCTTCCCTCTCCCAACAGCCCTGTACCAGTCCCTACACTGATCCCAGTGCACCACTCTCTCCCAGAGCCCTGTATGAATCCTCACACTGATCCCACTGCCCCACTCTCTCCCCACTTCACTGCATCAGTCCTCAAATTAACTCCACTTCCCCGCTTTCTCCCCAAAGCCCCGTAACAGTCCCAGATTCATACCACTGCCCCCCCTCCCCCCCCTTAGCCCTATACTAAACCCCACACCAACCCCAACACTCCACACTCACCCCACTGATCCCACTGAACAACTTTCTCCCCAGGTCCTGTATTAATCCTCAGTGATATATCTTCCCCTCCTTCAAGCCAGAGCCCTTTAACAATCCCCAGTGATCCCACCACCCCACTCTCTCCCCGCAGACCGATAACAGACACCCCACTGATCCAACTGCCCCACTCGCTCCCCAGAGCCCTGTATTAATCCTCACACTGATCCCACTGCCTCACTGTCTCCCCACAGCTCTGAAACAGTCCTCACATTGATCCCACTGCCCCTCCTTCAAGCCAGAGCCATGTATCAGTCCCTATGTGATCCCACTGCCCCACTCTCTCCCTACAGCCCTGTACCAGTCTCCACACGATCCCACTGCCCCACTCTCTCCCCACAGCCCTGTACCAGTCTCCATACGATCCCACTGCCACACTCTCTCCCCACAGCCCTGTATCAGTCCCCACGGTTATTTCACTGCCCACTATCTCCCCAGAACCCTGTACCAGTGTCCAGACTGATCCCACTGCTGCTATCCAGACAGCCCTATATCAGTCCCCACACTGATCCCACTGCCACACTCACTCCCCACTGCCCTGTACCAGTCTCCACACTTATCCCACTGCTACTCTTTCCAGACAGTCCTGAATCAGTCACCACACTGATCCTACTGCCCCACTCTCTTCCCAGAGACCTGTATTAACCCTCATTGATCCCACTGTCTCCACACAGCAGTGTATCAATCCTCACACTGATCCCATTGCCCTACCTTTGTCAGAGCTCTTTATCAGTCCCAAGTGATACCACTGCCCCACTCTATCCCCACAGCTCAGCATCAGTCCCCACACTGATGCCACAGCCCCTCTTTCCCTACCACAGTGCATCAGTCCTCACACTGATTCCACTACAGCTCTGTCTCAGTCCTCGCGCTGCTCCTCCTTCAAGCCAGAGCCCTGAATCAGACCCCAGTGATCTCATGACCCCACAGCCCAGCATAAGTCCCCACACTGAACCAACTTCCCTAGTCTCCCCACAGCCCTGTACCAGTCCCCACACTCATACCACTGCCCCACTCTCTGCCCACAGCCTAGCATCAGTCCCCACACTGATCCAATTGCCCCACATGTTCCCCACAGCACTGCATCAGTCCTCACACTGATCCCACTGCCCCACTTCTCCCCACAGCCCTGTATCAGTACTCACACTAATCCCACTGCGCCATTCTCCTCACAGCTCTGTACAACGCCACAGTGATCCCACTGCCCCACTCTCTCCCCACAGCCTTGTACCAATCTCCATACTGATCCCACTGCCACACTCTCTCCCCACTGCCCTGTACCAGTCCCCAAACTGACCCTACCACCCAAAGGCCCTTTATCGGTTACCACACTGATCCCACTGCCACACTCTCTCCCCACAGCCCTGTATCAGTCCCCACACTAATCACACTGCCCCACTCTCTCCCAGAGCACTGTATTAATCCTCACATTGATCCCAATGCCCCAGTCTCTCCCCACAGCCCTGTATCAGTCCCCACACTGACCCCACTATCACCCCACAGCCCTTTATCAGTCCCCACACAGATCTCAGTACCACACTCTCTCCCCAGAGCCCTGTATTAATTCACACACTGACCCCACTGCCACCTCACATCCCTGTACCAGTCTCCAGACTGATCCCACTGCTACTCCATCCAGGCAGCCCTCAATCAGTCCCCACACTGATTCCACTGCCACACTCTCTGTCCAAAGCCCTACACAAGTCCACACTGATCCTACTACCCCTCCCTCACCCAACAGCCTTGTATCCGTCCCCACACTAACCCCACCACCCCACTCGCTCCCCACAGAACTGTACCAGTCCCCAAACTGGGCCCACTGCCCACTCTCTCGCCACAGCCCTCTAACAGTCACCACCTTTGATCTCACTGCCCAACTCTCACCCCAGACACCTGTATTAATCCTCACACTGATCGCACTGCCCCAATATCCACCCACAGCCCAGCATCAGTTCCCTCCTCAGCCCTGTACCAGTCTCCACACATATCACTGCCCCTCTCTCCCTCCTCAGCCCTGTACCATTCCCCAAACTGATCTCTCTGCCCAAAGCCCTTCATCAGTCCATACTGATCCTACTGCCACTCCCTCTCCCAACAGCCCTGTATCAGACACCACACTGATCCCACTGCCCCTCCTTCTCCCCAGAGCCCTGTATCAGTCCCCACAGTGATCCCACTGACCCTCCTTCAAGCCAGAGCCCTGTATCAGTCCCAATGATGCAACTGCCCCACTCTCTCCCCACAGCCCAGCATCAGTTCCCACACTGATACCATTGGTCCTCTCTTCCCCCACAGCCTTGTACCAGTCCCCACTCTCACATTACTGCCCCTTTCTCCCTCCTCAGCCCTGGACCATACCCCAAACCTATCCCACTGCCCAACTCTCTGCCCAAAGCCTCTCATAAGTCCACACTGATCCTACTGCCCCTCCCTCTCCCAACAGCCTGGTATCAGTTCCCACACTGACCCCACCACCCCACTGGCTCCCCACAGAACTGTACCAGTCCCCAAACTGGGCCCACTGCCAACTCTCTCTCCACAGCCCTCAGTCACCACCTCTGATCTCACTCTCCAACTCTCACCCCAGAATCCTGTATTAATTCTCACACTGACCCCACTGCCCCTCCTTCAAGCCAGAGCCCTGTTGTATCAGTCCCCATGTGATCCCACTGCCCCACTCTCTGCCCAAAGTCCTGCATCAGTCCACACAATTATCCCTCTGTCCCACTTCTCCCCACAGCCTGTATCAGTACTCACACTGATGCCACTACCCCATACGTCCCACACCTGTACCAGTCTCCACAGTGATCCATTGCCCCTCTCTCTACCTCCCCACAGCCCTGAACCAGACCCACTCTGATACCACTGCCCCTCTCCCCCACAATTCTGTATCAGACCCCACACTGATACCACCATCCCACTATCTCCCCACAGCCCTCTAACAGTCACCACCTCTGTTCTCACTGCCCAACTCTCAACCCAGACACCTGTATTAATCCTCACACTGATCGCACTGCCCAACTCTCTCCCCACTGCACTGTATCAGTCCTCACATTAACTCTACTTCCCCACTTTCTCCCCAAAGCCCTGTAACAGTCCCAGATTCATACCATTGCCCCTCTCCCCACCTCCCTTAGCCCTATACTAATCCCCACACTGACCCCAACACTCCACACTCACCCCACAGCCCTATAACAGTCACCACACACTGATCCCACTGAACAACTTTCTCCCCAGGTCCTGTATTAATCCTCACAGTGATACATCTGCCCCTCCTTCAAGCCAGAGCCCTTTAACAATCCCCAGTGATCCCACCACCCCACTCTCTCCCACAGCCCGATAACAGTCACCCCACTGATCCAACTGTCCCACTCGCTCCCCAGAGCCCTGTATTAATCCTCACAGATCCCACTGCCTCACTGTCTCCCCACAGCCCTGTTACAGTCCTTACAGTGATCCCACTGCCCCACTCTCTCCCCACAGCCCTGTACCAGTCTCCACACGATCCCACTACCCCACTCTCTCCCCAGAGCCCTGTACCAGTGTCCAGACAGCCCTATATCAGTCACCACACTGATCCCACTGCCACACTCACTCCCCACTGCCCTGTACCAGTCTCCACACTTATCCCACTGCTACTCTCTCCAGACAATCCTGAATCAGTCACCACACTGATCCTACTGCCTGACTCTCTTCCCAGAGCCCTGTATTAACCCTCACATTGGTCCCACTGTCACCACACAGCACTGTATCAATCCCCACACTGATCCCATTGCCCTACCTTTGTCAGAGCTCTTTATCAGTCACAAGTGATACGACTGCCCCACTCGGTCCCCACAGCTCAGCATCGGTCCCCACAGCTCAGCATCGGTCCCCACAGCTCAGCATCGGTCCCCACAGCTCAGCATCGGTCCCCACAGCTCAGCATCGGTCCCCACAGCTCAGCATCGGTCCCCACAGCTCAGCATCGGTCCCCACAGCTCAGCATCGGTCCCCACAGCTCAGCATCGGTCCCCACAGCTCAGCATCGGTCCCCACAGCTCAGCATCGGTCCCCACAGCTCAGCATCGGTCCCCACAGCTCAGCATCGGTCCCCACAGCTCAGCATCGGTCCCCACAGCTCAGCATCGGTCCCCACAGCTCAGCATCGGTCCCCACAGCTCAGCATCGGTCCCCACAGCTCAGCATCGGTCCCCACAGCTCAGCATCGGTCCCCACAGCTCAGCATCGGTCCCCACAGCTCAGCATCGGTCCCCACAGCTCAGCATCGGTCCCCACAGCTCAGCATCGGTCCCCACAGCTCAGCATCGGTCCCCACAGCTCAGCATCGGTCCCCACAGCTCAGCATCGGTCCCCACAGCTCAGCATCGGTCCCCACAGCTCAGCATCGGTCCCCACAGCTCAGCATCGGTCCCCACAGCTCAGCATCGGTCCCCACAGCTCAGCATCGGTCCCCACAGCTCAGCATCGGTCCCCACAGCTCAGCATCGGTCCCCACAGCTCAGCATCGGTCCCCACAGCTCAGCATCGGTCCCCACAGCTCAGCATCGGTCCCCACAGCTCAGCATCGGTCCCCACAGCTCAGCATCGGTCCCCACAGCTCAGCATCGGTCCCCACAGCTCAGCATCGGTCCCCACAGCTCAGCATCGGTCCCCACAGCTCAGCATCGGTCCCCACAGCTCAGCATCGGTCCCCACAGCTCAGCATCGGTCCCCACAGCTCAGCATCGGTCCCCACAGCTCAGCATCGGTCCCCACAGCTCAGCATCGGTCCCCACAGCTCAGCATCGGTCCCCACAGCTCAGCATCGGTCCCCACAGCTCAGCATCGGTCCCCACAGCTCAGCATCGGTCCCCACAGCTCAGCATCGGTCCCCACAGCTCAGCATCGGTCCCCACAGCTCAGCATCGGTCCCCACAGCTCAGCATCGGTCCCCACAGCTCAGCATCGGTCCCCACAGCTCAGCATCGGTCCCCACAGCTCAGCATCGGTCCCCACAGCTCAGCATCGGTCCCCACAGCTCAGCATCGGTCCCCACAGCTCAGCATCGGTCCCCACAGCTCAGCATCGGTCCCCACAGCTCAGCATCGGTCCCCACAGCTCAGCATCGGTCCCCACAGCTCAGCATCGGTCCCCACAGCTCAGCATCGGTCCCCACAGCTCAGCATCGGTCCCCACAGCTCAGCATCGGTCCCCACAGCTCAGCATCGGTCCCCACAGCTCAGCATCGGTCCCCACAGCTCAGCATCGGTCCCCACAGCTCAGCATCGGTCCCCACAGCTCAGCATCGGTCCCCACAGCTCAGCATCGGTCCCCACAGCTCAGCATCGGTCCCCACAGCTCAGCATCGGTCCCCACAGCTCAGCATCGGTCCCCACAGCTCAGCATCGGTCCCCACAGCTCAGCATCGGTCCCCACAGCTCAGCATCGGTCCCCACAGCTCAGCATCGGTCCCCACAGCTCAGCATCGGTCCCCACAGCTCAGCATCGGTCCCCACAGCTCAGCATCGGTCCCCACAGCTCAGCATCGGTCCCCACAGCTCAGCATCGGTCCCCACAGCTCAGCATCGGTCCCCACAGCTCAGCATCGGTCCCCACAGCTCAGCATCGGTCCCCACAGCTCAGCATCGGTCCCCACAGCTCAGCATCGGTCCCCACAGCTCAGCATCGGTCCCCACAGCTCAGCATCGGTCCCCACAGCTCAGCATCGGTCCCCACAGCTCAGCATCGGTCCCCACAGCTCAGCATCGGTCCCCACAGCTCAGCATCGGTCCCCACAGCTCAGCATCGGTCCCCACAGCTCAGCATCGGTCCCCACAGCTCAGCATCGGTCCCCACAGCTCAGCATCGGTCCCCACAGCTCAGCATCGGTCCCCACAGCTCAGCATCGGTCCCCACAGCTCAGCATCGGTCCCCACAGCTCAGCATCGGTCCCCACAGCTCAGCATCGGTCCCCACAGCTCAGCATCGGTCCCCACAGCTCAGCATCGGTCCCCACAGCTCAGCATCGGTCCCCACAGCTCAGCATCGGTCCCCACAGCTCAGCATCGGTCCCCACAGCTCAGCATCGGTCCCCACAGCTCAGCATCGGTCCCCACAGCTCAGCATCGGTCCCCACAGCTCAGCATCGGTCCCCACAGCTCAGCATCGGTCCCCACAGCTCAGCATCGGTCCCCACAGCTCAGCATCGGTCCCCACAGCTCAGCATCGGTCCCCACAGCTCAGCATCGGTCCCCACAGCTCAGCATCGGTCCCCACAGCTCAGCATCGGTCCCCACAGCTCAGCATCGGTCCCCACAGCTCAGCATCGGTCCCCACAGCTCAGCATCGGTCCCCACAGCTCAGCATCGGTCCCCACAGCTCAGCATCGGTCCCCACAGCTCAGCATCGGTCCCCACAGCTCAGCATCGGTCCCCACAGCTCAGCATCGGTCCCCACAGCTCAGCATCGGTCCCCACAGCTCAGCATCGGTCCCCACAGCTCAGCATCGGTCCCCACAGCTCAGCATCGGTCCCCACAGCTCAGCATCGGTCCCCACAGCTCAGCATCGGTCCCCACAGCTCAGCATCGGTCCCCACAGCTCAGCATCGGTCCCCACAGCTCAGCATCGGTCCCCACAGCTCAGCATCGGTCCCCACAGCTCAGCATCGGTCCCCACAGCTCAGCATCGGTCCCCACAGCTCAGCATCGGTCCCCACAGCTCAGCATCGGTCCCCACAGCTCAGCATCGGTCCCCACAGCTCAGCATCGGTCCCCACAGCTCAGCATCGGTCCCCACAGCTCAGCATCGGTCCCCACAGCTCAGCATCGGTCCCCACAGCTCAGCATCGGTCCCCACAGCTCAGCATCGGTCCCCACAGCTCAGCATCGGTCCCCACAGCTCAGCATCGGTCCCCACAGCTCAGCATCGGTCCCCACAGCTCAGCATCGGTCCCCACAGCTCAGCATCGGTCCCCACAGCTCAGCATCGGTCCCCACAGCTCAGCATCGGTCCCCACAGCTCAGCATCGGTCCCCACAGCTCAGCATCGGTCCCCACAGCTCAGCATCGGTCCCCACAGCTCAGCATCGGTCCCCACAGCTCAGCATCGGTCCCCACAGCTCAGCATCGGTCCCCACAGCTCAGCATCGGTCCCCACAGCTCAGCATCGGTCCCCACAGCTCAGCATCGGTCCCCACAGCTCAGCATCGGTCCCCACAGCTCAGCATCGGTCCCCACAGCTCAGCATCGGTCCCCACAGCTCAGCATCGGTCCCCACAGCTCAGCATCGGTCCCCACAGCTCAGCATCGGTCCCCACAGCTCAGCATCGGTCCCCACAGCTCAGCATCGGTCCCCACAGCTCAGCATCGGTCCCCACAGCTCAGCATCGGTCCCCACAGCTCAGCATCGGTCCCCACAGCTCAGCATCGGTCCCCACAGCTCAGCATCGGTCCCCACAGCTCAGCATCGGTCCCCACAGCTCAGCATCGGTCCCCACAGCTCAGCATCGGTCCCCACAGCTCAGCATCGGTCCCCACAGCTCAGCATCGGTCCCCACAGCTCAGCATCGGTCCCCACAGCTCAGCATCGGTCCCCACAGCTCAGCATCGGTCCCCACAGCTCAGCATCAGTCCCCACACTGATGCCACAGCCCCTCTTTCCCTACTGCAGTGCATCAGTCCTCACACTGATTCCATTACAGCTCTGTCTCAGTCCTCGCGCTGCTCCTCCTTCAAGCAGAGCCCTAATCAATCCCCAATGATCTCACTGCCCCACAGCCCAGCATCAATCCCCACACTGAACCCACTACTCCACAGTCCCCCCCACAGCCCTGTATCAGTCCGCACAATGATCCCACTGCCCCACTCTCTCTGCAGATAATTTATCAGTGATCCCATGGACTCACTCTCTCCCCACAGACCTGTATCAGTCCCCACACTGATCCCACTGCCACACTCTCTCCCCACTGCCCTGTACCAGACCCCACACTGACCCCACTGCCACACTCTCTCCTAACAGCCCTGTACCAGTCCCAACACTGATCCCACTGCCCCACCTTCGTCAGAGCTCTTTATCAGTCCCAAATGATACCACTGCCCCACTCTATCCCCACAGCTCAGCATCAGTCCCCACACTGATGCCACAGCCCCACTCTTTCCCTACTGCAGTGTCAGTCCTCACACTGATTCCACTACAGCTCTGTCTCAGTCCTCGCGCTGCCCCTCCTTCAAGCCAGAGCCCTGAATCAGACGCCAGTGATCTCATGACCCCACAGCCCAGCATGTCCCCACACTGAACCAACTTCCCCAGTCTCCCCACAGTCCTGTACCAGTCCCCTCACTCATACCACTGTCCCACTCTCTGCCCACAGCCTAGCATCAGTCCCCACACTGATCCAATTACCCCACACATTCCCCACAGCACTGTATCAGTCCTCACACTGATCCCACTGCGCATTTCTCCTCACAGGTCTGTAGAAGACGCCAGTGATCCCAGTGCCCCACTCTCTCCCCACAGCCTTGTACCAATCCCCACACTGAGCACACTGCCCCACTCTCTCCCCACAGCCCTGTATCAGTCCCCAGACTGATCCCACTGCCACACTCTCTCCCCACTGCCCTGTACCAGTCCCCACACTGACCCCACTGCTGCTCTTTCCAGACAGCCCTGTATCATTCCCCACAATACATCCACTGCTCCATTCTCTCCTCACATCCCTGTATCAATCCCCACACTCTCTCCCCAGTGGCCTGTTCCTTCTCCACACTGATCCTCTCTCCCCACTGCCCTGTACCAGTCCCTAAACTGACCCCACCACCCAAAGGCCCTTTATCGGTTACCACACTGATCCCACTGCCCCACTCTCTCCCCACAGCCCTGTACCAGTCCCCACACCGATCCCACTGCCCCACTATCACCCCACAGCCCTTTATCAGTCCCCACACTCGCTTCCCACAGCCCTGTGTCAGTTCCCACACTGATCCCACATTCTCTCCCCACAGCACTGTATTTAGTCTCCACACTGATCCCACTGACCCTCCTTCAAGCCAGAGCCCTGTATCAGTCCCCAGTGATGCCACTGCCTCATTCTCTCCCCACAGCACTGTATCAGTCCCCACACTGATCCCACTGACCCACTCTCTCCCCACAGCCATGTACCAGTCCCCTCACTGTCTCCCCATGGCCCTGTATGAGTCTCCACACTGATCCCACTGACCCTCCTTCAAGCCAGAGCCCTGTATCAGTCCCCAATGATGCCACTGCCCCATTCTTTCTCCACAGCCCAGCATCAGTTCCCACACTGATACCATTGGTCCTCTCTGCCCCCACAGCCTTGTACCAGTCCCCACTCTCATATTACTGCCCCTCTCTTCCTCCTCAGCCCTGTACCATACCCTAAACTGATCCCACTGCCCAACTCTCTGCCCAAAGCCCTGCATCAGTCCACACTGATCCTACTGCCCCTCCCTCTCCCAACAGCCTTGTATCAGTCCCCACACTGACCCCACTCGCAACCCACAGAACTGTACCAGTCCCCAAACTGGGCCCACTGCGTACTCTCTCCAAACAGCCCTGTACCAGTCCCCACACTGATCCCATTGCCCTACTTTCTCCCGAGAATCCTGATCTCATTGTTTCCACACACCCCCCCCCCCCCCACACACAGCACTGTACCAGTCTCCACACTGATCCCACTCTCCCCACAGCCCTGTATCAGTACTCTTTTTGATACAATCCTGTATCAGAACACGAACGAATCCGAATTCCCAAGTGCTATGGTGTCGGAAGGGTCTATTACTTTTTGACTAATATTTCAGTCGGTAGAACACCGAGGGCCGAAAGGCCTGTACTGTTCCATGTTCCAGAATACCTCGCGTTCCTGAACCCGCTCTCTCGGGCCCAAAGTAGGCTCCGCCCGATCGAGCGCTTCCTACCAGGGCCGAGCCGTTCACCCGGCTGGGTCTCCCACCTCCTGGCGCAGCTGCCAATTCCCACGGGGAAGCGGGGCCCGAACTGGCTGATGTTAGAAGGCGACTGCAGCCTCCACTTACCGCCCCGCCCCCACCTAATGACGTCACTTTTGCCCTATGGCGCCTGCGTTCTTCGCCCTTCAGCATAGATAGAGCGCTTTCTTCGCGGAGAGCATTCTGGGAACGTTAAGCTGCCATTGCTCTATGTGGCAGTGAGGGGTAGGTGAGATTGAAACAAGATGTAATGAGGTAAGGGTTAAAGGGCAATAGTTTAGAAGTAAATAAGAGGGAACCTCTTCACTCAGAGAGTGGTGGTGAGTGGAATGACCTTCCCGAAGAGGTGTCCATGCAAAGCCTATTTATTATTTCAGGAAAAGTTGGATGGCTGCATAGAGGAGTTTGGAGGGTTCTGAGCAGAGTGCAGGCAAGTTGGACTGGAGGAGATCACCTAATCAGTATGGATGAGAGGTGCCAAGATGGCCCGTTTGCATACTGTATTTTTTATATGGGCTCCTAGAATGCTTCCACCAGCGTTGTCTCCGCTCCATCCTCAACATCCATTGGAGCGCTTTCATCCCTAACGTCAAAGTACTTGAGATGGCAGAGGTCGACAGCATCGAGTCCACGCTGCTGAAGATCCAGCTGCGCTGGATGGGTCACGTCTCCAGAATGGAGGACCATCGCCTTCCCAAGATCGTGTTATATGGCGAGCTCTCCACTGGCCACCGTGACAGAGGTGCACCAAAGAAAAGGTACAAGGACTGCCTAAAGAAATCTCTTGGTGCCTGCCACATTGACCACCGCCAGTGGGCTGATAACGCCTCAAACCGTGCATCTTGGCACCTCACAGTTTGGCGGGCAGCAACCTCCTTTGAAGAAGATCGCAGAGCCCACCTCACTGACAAAAGGCAAAGGAGGAAAAACCCAACACCCAACCCCAACCAACCAATTTTCCCCTGCAACCACTGCAACCGTGTCTGCCTGTCCTGCATCGGACTTGTCAGCCACAAACGAGCCTGCAGCTGACGTGGACTTTTTACCCCCTCCATAAATCTTCGTCCGCGAAGCCAAGCCAAAGATTTATGGTTATATGGAATGTTTGCTAGGTGCCATAGGTGATGTCAGTAGAGGACCCATGATTCGGAGCTGAACAGGAGCGTGGGTATGACAACGGCTCTGTACACGCTGATCTTGTGTGTTTCTTCAGGTGGTTGTTTTTCCAGACTCTTTTGTGTAGTCTTCCAAAGGCGCTATTTGCCTTGGTGAGTCTATTGTCTATCTCTTTGTCGATCCTTGCATCAGATGAAATGGTGCAGCCGAGATAGGTAAACTGGTTGACTGTTTTGAGTTCTGTGTGCCCAATGGAGATGTTGGCGGGGGGGGGGGCGGGTGCTGGTGGAGGACCTCCGTTTTCTTCAGGCTGACTTCCAGGCCAAATATTTTGGCAGTTTCCGCAAAACAGGACATCATGCACTGGAGAGCTGGCTCTGAATGGGCAAATAAAGTGGCATCATCTGCAAAGAGTAGTTCACGGTCAAGTTGCTCTTGTGTCTTGGTGTGAGCTTGCAGGTGCCTCAGATTTAAGAGACTGCCATCCATGCTGTACCGGATGTAAACAGCGTCTTCATTGTTGAGGTCTTTCATGGCTTGTTTCAGCATCATGCTGAAGAAGATAGTAAAGAGGGTTGAACACATTAACGGCAGCACCTGTGCTCATCAACCTGATCTTCCTCATTAAACGGAACCAGTGACGAACTGCAAGTCAATAACACTTCGTGCAATAGAGTTCCACAGCATAGAACAGGCCCTTCGGCCCAACTCAGGCAGACTCAACAGATTGACAACCTGAGCTCGTCCCATTTTTTGCATTGGGGCTCGATCCTTCTCAATCCTTCCTGTCCAGAAATCTGCCCAAATATCTTTTGAACGTTGTTATTGTTGTTTTCTCACACAACTCACTCCAGTTACTGACCCCCCTCTGAATGAAAATGTTGCCTCCCAGGTCCCTCTTTAATCTAAAGAATAAAGACCCAGCTGATCAAACCAGTCCCTGTGTAACTCAAGTCCTCCATTTTAAACAACATCCTGTTGAATCTCTCCACCTCTTCCAAAATATTGATGTTCTTCTGATAACTGGGCATCCAGAACTGCTGCACACAGTACTCAAAGTGTGATTGCATCAATGCCTTGCCCAATTGAATCAGGCATTAGGCCCTGACGGTGAACCTGGCAGGTTACCAACTAGCCAGAGGGTTCATAGACATTTTCAACCTTTCATTGCTGCAGTCAGAAGTTTCCACCTGCTTCAAAAGGCCATCAATCATTCCAGTGCCCAAGAAGAACAGAGTGATGGCCTCAATGACCATCGCCCAGTAAAACTAACATCTACAGTGATGAAATTTGAGAGGTTGGTCATGGGCGAAGTAACATGTACTAAACGAAACATATGGGCCCATTGAAATTTGCCTATTGCCACAATCGCTCCACACCAGATGCAATATCACTGGTTCTCAACACAGCTCAGGATCACCTCAAAAACAACATAACAGCTGTTCCAAACCTTGGGCATTAGCAACCCCCTCTGCAACTGGATCCTTCACTTCCTCATTGGAAGACCACAGTCAGTACAAATTGAAAACAATGTCTCCTTACTGACTATCAACAATGACATCATCAGGGATGCATGCTTAGCCCACTGCTCTATTTACTATGCACTAATGACTGTGTGGCCAGGCACAATTCTAATCTGATCTTCTTTCTTCTTTGGCTTGGCTTCGCGGACGAAGATTTATGGAGGGGGTAAAAAGTCCACGTCAGCTGCAGGCTCGTTTGTGGCAGACCAGTCCGATGCGGGACAGGCAGACACGATTGCAGCGGTTGCAAGGGAAAATTGGTTGGTTGGGGTTGGGTGTTGGGTTTTTCCTCCTTTGCCTTTTGTCAGTGAGGTTGCAAAAGACACCACAGTTATTGTGAGAATCACAAATGGCAATGAGGAAGCATACAGGAAGGTGATAGATCAGTTCGTTGAGTCATGGCACACCAATGACCTGGTCCTCAATGTTAGCAAATCCAAGATTGTGGACTTTAAGATGAAATCAGGAGAACACAATACTCTTCTAATCAAGGGCTCAGTAGTGGACAGGTCAAGAACTTCACATTCCTGGGTGTGAACATCTCCGAGGATCCGTCCTGGAGCCACAATGTTGATGCAACCATGAAGGCAGCTCGCCAGCGGCTGTAATTAGTGAGGTGTTTGAGGAGACTCTCACTGAAGACTCTTAAATATTTCTATAGGTACAGCATGGAGAACATTCTGGCTGGCAGGAGTCACGTGATGGAGTAGTGGCCGGACGGTGAACTCCAGCCCTCTCCAGAAAAGTCGGAAAAAACAAAGGAAAACACAAAGGCACAAAAATAAAAATTAAAGAAAAGTGAGTATAAAGGTGGAAAGAAGATGGCGACGAAAAAAGAAAAATCGAAATCAACGGTAAGAAGAGAGGAAGAGAAGACAACGGAAGAAGAAGGAGAAGGCCTTACCTGTTCGAAGAGGCCCGTGGTGGAGAGAGAAACCCGCTCCCTCAGGTTGGTAGAAAGTGGACTACAAAAATGGCTCGCTGAGTTGAGTAAAAGTGCGCAACCGCGCATGCAAAAAAACACACCGACGGGAGGGGTGACCAGCTGGGGAGTCGATCTCCACAGCCGGCAATGACAGCTGCAGAACACCTGCAGCAAGAGGAGAACATAGAAGACAACGAAAACAAGAAAGAAGAGAAGAAAAGGGCAACAAAGAAACAGCAGATGGCCAACCCAGAGGAAGAAGAAGAGGAAGAGGAAGAGTACAGTGAAATAGAAGAAGAAGGATATACTTTCTCTTATTAAAGAATACATGGAGTCATTTAAAGAATGGCAAGCGCAAGAATTTAATGATTTAAGAAGAGGAATAAACAATACAGAAGAGAAAATGAATAAAATAGATATGACCTTAACAGAAATGGGAAAGAGAATGGACAAGATGGAAGAGCAGGAAGCAGCAGTAGAAATGGAGGTAGAGGACTTAAAAAAGAAATTAGAGGAATCTAATAAAAAAGTTAAAGAGACACAGAACTGTTAGCTCAGAAAATAGATATAATGGAAAATTATAACAGAAGAAATAACATAAAGATAGTGGGCCTTAAGGAAGATGAAGAAGGCAAGAATATGAGAGAGTTTATAAAAGATTGGATCCCCGGGATCCTAGGATGTCCAGAACTACAGCAAGAAATGGAAATAGAGCATTGGCCTTTAAACCACAACCACAACAAAAGCCAAGATCTATTTTAGTAAAATTCCTAAGATATACTACAAGAGAAAAGGTACTGGAGAAGACAATGGAAAAAGTAAGAGAGGGCAACAAGCCACTGGAGTACAAAGGGCAAAAAATCTTCATTTATCCAGATATAAGTTTTGAACTCCTGAAGAAGAGAAAGGAGTTCAATACAGCAAAGGCAATTTTATGGAAGAAAGGCTATAAATTTATACTAAAGCATCCAGCGGTATTGAAAATATTTATTCCAGGACAACAAAACAGACTATTCTCGGATCCAGAGGAAGCACGAAAATTTGCAGAACAATTACAAAATAGACTGAGGGATGAAGACGTGTAACGAGAGTACAAAAGACTGAGAACTAAAAAGACACATAAGTTTTGAACTCCTGAAGAAAAGAAAGGAGTTCAATACATCGAAAAAGATCTTATGGAAAAAAAAACTATTCTCGGATCCAGACGAAGCAATGAAATTTGCAGAACAACTACAAAACAACCAGAGAGATGAAGATATGTAATAAGAGTAAAAATGACCACGATTTATATGTATCTGGGTAAAGAGGTATATGTGTGTATATGTATAATGTGCATACCTCACAAAGATAAGCGTATACAGAGCATTGTCATACCCACACTCCTGTTCGGCTCCGAATCATGGGTCCTCTACCGGCACCACCTACGGCTCCTAGAACGCTTCCACCAGCGTTGTCTCCGCTCCATCCTCAACATCCATTGGAGCGCTTTCATCCCTAACGTCGAAGTACTCGAGATGGCAGAGGTCGACGGCATCGAGTCCACGCTGCTGAAGATCCAGCTGCGCTGGATGGGTCACGTCTCCAGAATGGAGGACCATCGCCTTCCAAAGATCGTGTTATATGGCGAGCCCTCCACTGGCCACCGTGACAGAGGTGCACCAAAGAAAAGGTACAAAGACTGCCTAAAGAAATCTATTGGTGCCTGCCACATTGACCACCGCCAGTGGGCTGATAACGCCTCAAACCGTGCATCTTGGCGCCTCACAGTTTGGCGGGCAGCAACCTCCTTTGAAGAAGACCACAGAGCCCACCTCACTGACAAAAGGCAAAGGAGGAAAAACCCAACACCCAACCCCAACCAACCAATTTTCCCCTGCAACCGCTGCAACCGTGTCTGCCTGTCCTGCATCGGACTTGTCAGCCACAAACGAGCCTGCAGCTGACGTGGACTTTTTACCCCCTCCATAAATCTTCGTCCGTGAAGCCAAGCCAAAGTAGCATACATGAATGTATCCGTATTTAAAGGAAAATATAGATCGTATAGACAAGAATTAATAAGGGAAGGAAATGGAATAGAGGGAATAACGAGGGAACTAAAAGAGTGACCTTTGTTACATATGAAAAGTGAAATCTTTTCTGGGGGGGCCTGGGTGGGGAGGAGTTGTGGTCACTGCAAAATCAGCTGACGCTTGCGAGTGAATTCGCAAATCCAAATGGAGAGGGGAGATGTGGTTGTCCGACAAGGGATAAAGGACAACTCAGGAGGGGAAGGGGAGATTGGGGCTAAAGAAGTTTTAAATAGGAGAATAAGGAAAATGTTTGATGTTTTCGGAATGTTGTCTTATAAAGGGTTTAAAACAAGAAAACAGAAATGGATAAGAAGGAAAGGTAATGATGGAGAAACGGAAAGGGAAGATAAACAAAGTATAAAATGGCTACATTGAACTATATGACTTTAAATATTAATGGAATACATAACCAAATTAAAAGGAAGAAACTGCTAAATTTACTGAAAAAAGAAAAAATTGATATAGCATTTGTGCAAGAAACACATTTAATTGAATTGGAGCACAAGAAATTAAAGAGAGATTGGGTAGGACACATAACAGCAGCATCATATAATTCAAAAGCAAGAGGAGTAGCTATATTAATTAGTAAAAATGTGCCATTTAAAATAGAAGAGGAAATAATAGATCCAGCAGGGAGATATGTAATGATAAAATGTCAGATATATTCGGAGTTTTGGAATCTACTCAATGTATATTCACCTAACGAAGAAGATCAAAAGTTTATGCAAGATATCTTTTTGAAGGTAGCAGATACGCAAGGGAACATATTAATAGGAGGGGATTTCAACCTGAATTTGGATTCAAATATGGACAAAACTGGGAAAAAAATTAACAGAAAGAACAAAGTAACCAAATTTATAATTAAATCGATGCAAGAAATGCAACTTTTGGATATATGGAGGAAACAACACCCAAAGGAAAAGGAATATTCATATTACTCGGCTAGACATAAAACATACTCAAGAATAGACCTATTTTTGTTATCAGCTCGTATGCAAGATAGAGTAAGAAAAACAGAATATAAAGCTAGAATACTATCGGACCATTCACCCTTAATATTGACAGTAAAGTTAGAGGACATCCCTCCAAGAATGTATAGATGGAGATTAAACCCCATGTTACTTAAAAGGCAGGATTTTAGAGAATTTATTGAAAAACAAATAAAAATGTATTTTGAAATAAATATGGAATCAGTGGAAGATAAGTTTATACTATGGGATGCAATGAAAGCATTCATTAGAGGGCAAATAATAAGTTATGTAACCAAGATGAAGAAGGACTATAATCAGGAAACAGAGCAGTTGGATCTTCTTTGGCTTGGCTTCGCGGACGAAGATTTATGGAGGGGGTAAAAAGTCCACGTCAGCTGCAGGCTCGTTTGTGGCTGACAAGTCCGATGCGGGACAGGCAGACACGGTTGCAGCGGTTGCAGGGGAAAATTGGTTGGTTGGGGTTGGGTGTTGGGTTTTTCCTCCTTTGCCTTTTGTCAGTGAGGTGGGCTCTGCCGTCTTCTTCAAAGGAGGTTGCTGCCCGCCAAACTGTGAGGCGCCAAGATGCACGGTTTGAGGCGTTATCAGCCCACTGGCGGTGGTCAATGTGGCAGGCACCAAGAGATTTCTTTAGGCAGTCCTTGTACCTTTTCTTTGGTGCACCTTTGTCACGGTGGCCAGTGGAGAGCTCGCCATATAACACGATCTTGGGAAGGCGATGGTCCTCCATACTGGAGACGTGACCCATCCAGCGCAGCTGGATCTTCAGCAGCGTGGACTCGATGCTGTCGACCTCTGCCATCTCGAGTACTTCGACGTTAGGGATGAAAGCGCTCCAATGGATGTTGAGGATGGAGCGGAGACAACGCTGGTGGAAGCGTTCTAAGAGCTGTAGGTGGTGCCGGTAGAGGACCCATGATTCGGAGCCGAACAGGAGTGTGGGTATGACAACGGCTCTGTATACGCTTATCTTTGTGAGGTTTTTCAGTTGGTTGTTTTTCCAGACTCTTTTGTGTAGTCTTCCAAAGGCGCTATTTGCCTTGGCGAGTCTGTTGTCTATCTCATTGTCGATCCTTGCATCTGATGAAATGGTGCAGCCGAGATAGGTAAACTGGTTGACCGTTTTGAGTTTTGTGTGCCCGATGGAGATGTGGGGGGGCTGGTAGTCATGGTGGGGAGCTGGCTGATGGAGGACCTCAGTTTTCTTCAGGCTGACTTCCAGGCCAAACATTTTGGCACTTTCCGCAAAGCAGGACGTCAAGCGCTGAAGAGCTGGCTCTGAATGAGCAGTTGGATAGGGAAATAGTAAATATAGAAAAAGAATTAGCAATGAAGGAAGATACAACTAAAAGAAGAGAATTGGCGGATAAAAAAAATAAAATATGAAACACTACAAACATATAAGGTGGAGAAGAATATAATGAAGACAAAACAGAAATATTATGAACTAGGTGAAAAAACGCACAAAATCCTAGCATGGCAGCTTAAGACAGAACAAGCTAAGAAAATGGTATTGGCATCAAGGAAAAAAGACAAACAAATTACATATAATCCAAATGAAATTAAGGAAAACTTTAGAGAATTCTATGAACAATTATACCGAACTGAAAACGAAGGGAAAGAAGGGAAAATAGATGAATTTCTGACTAAAATTGAACTACCAAAACTACAAATAGAGGAACAAAATAAATTAACAAAACCATTTGGAATAGTAGAAATACAAGAGATAATAAAAAAATTACCAAATAATAAGACACCAGGAGAGGATTGATTCCCAATAGAATTCTACAAAACATTTAAAGACTTATTAATTCCGCCCCTCCTGGAAGTAATCAACCAGATTGATAAAACACAAAGCTTACCAGATTCATGTAAAACAGCAATAATTCTTTGGCTTGGCTTCGCGGACGAAGATTTATGGAGGGGGTAAAAAGTCCACGTCAGCTGCAGGCTCGTTTGTGGCTGACAAGTCCGATGTGGGACAGGCAGACACGATTGCAGCGGTTGCAAGGGAAAATTTGTTGGTTGGGGTTGGGTGTTGGGTTTTTCCTCCTTTGCCTTTTGTCAGTGAGGTGGGCTCTGCGGTCTTCTTCAAAGGAGGTTGCTGCCCGCCAAACTGTGAGGCGCCAAGATGCACGGTTTGAGGCGTTATCAGCCCACTGCCGGTGGTCAATGTGGCAGGCACCAAGAGATTTCTTTAGGCAGTCCTTGTACCTTTTCTTTGGTGCACCTCTGTCACGGTGGCCAGTGGAGAGCTCGCCATATAACACGATCTTGGGAAGGCGATGGTCCTCCATTCTGGAGTCGTGACCCATCCAGCGCAGCTGGATCTTCAGCAGCGTGGACTCGATGCTGTCGACCTCTGCCATCTCGAGTACTTCGACGTTAGGGGTGTAAGCGCTCCAATGGATGTTGAGGATGGAGCGGAGACAACGCTGGTGGAAGCGTTCTAGGAGCCGTAGGTGGTGCCGGTAGAGGACCCATGATTCGGAGCTGAACAGGAGTGTGGGTATGACAACGGCTCTGTATACGCTTATCTTTGTGAGGTTTTTCAGTTGGTTGTTTTTCCAGACTCTTTTGTGTAGTCTTCCAAAGGCGCTATTTGCCTTGGCGAGTCTGTTGTCTATCTCATTGTCGATCCTTGCATCTGATGAAATGGTGCAGCCGAGATAGGTAAACTGGTTGACCGTTTTGAGTTTTGTGTGCCCGATGGAGATGTGGGGGGGCTGGTAGTCATGGTGGGGAGCTGGCTGATGGAGGACCTCAGTTTTCTTCAGGCTGACTTCCAGGCCAAACATTTTGGCAGTTTCCGCAAAGCAGGACGTCAAGCGCTGAAGAGCTGGCTCTGAATGGGCAACTAAAGCGGCATCATCTGCAAAGTGTAGTTCACGGACAAGTTTCTCTTGTGTCTTGGTGTGAGCTTGCAGGCACCTCAGATTGAAGAGACTGCCATCCGTGCGGTACCGGATGTAAACAGCGTCTTCATTGTTGGGGTCTTGGTTCAGCATCATGCTGAAGAAGATTGAAAAGAGGGTTGGTGCGAGAACACAGCCTTGCTTCACTCCATTGTTAATGGAGAAGGGTTCAGAGAGCTCATTGCTGTATCTGACCCGACCTTGTTGGTTTTCGTGCAGTTGGATAATCATGTTGAGGAACTTTGGGGGACATCCGATGCGCTCTAGTATTTGCCAAAGCCCTTTCCTGCTCACGGTGTCGAAGGCTTTGGTGAGGTCAACAAAGGTGATGTAGAGTCCTTTGTTTTGTTCTCTGCACTTTTCTTGGAGCTGTCTGAGGGCAAAGACCATGTTAGTGGTTCCTCTGTTTGCGCGAAAGCCGCACTGTGATTCTGGGAGAATATTCTCGGCGACACTAGGTATTATTCTATTTAGTAGAATCCTAACGAAGATTTTGCCTGCAATGGAGAGCAACGTGATTCCCCTGTAGTTTGAGCAGTCTGATTTCTCGCCTTTGTTTTTGTACAGGGTGATGATGGTGGCATCACGAAGATCCTGAGGCAGTTTACCTTGGTCCCAACAAAGCTTGAAAAACTCATGCAGTTTGGCATGCAGAGCTTTGCCGCCAGCCTTCCAGACTTCTGGGGGGATTCCATCCATACCTGCTGCTTTGCCACTTTTCAGTTGTTCGATTGCCTTATATGTCTCATCCAGGGTGGGAACCTCATCCAGCTCTAGCCTTAGGGGCTGTTGAGGGAGCTGGAGCAGGGCGGAATCTTGGACTGAGCGGTTGGCACTGAAAAGAGATTGGAAGTGTTCTGACCATCGGTTGAGGATGGAGATCTTGTCGCTGAGGAGGACTTTGCCGTCTGAGCTGCGCAGCGGGCTTTGGACTTGGGGTGAGGGTCCGTACACAGCCTTTAGACCCTCGTAGAAACCCCTGAAGTCGCCAATGTCCGCGCTGAGCTGTGTTCGTTTGGCGAGGCTAGTCCACCACTCATTTTGGATCCCCCGGAGTTTGCGCTGAAGATGGCTGCATGCGCGACGGAAGGCTTGTTTTTTCTCTGGACAGGACGGCTTTGTAAGGTGAGCCTGGTGGGCAGCTCGCTTCTTTGCCAGCAGCTCCTGGATTTCCTGGCTGTTTTCGTCAAACCAGTCCTTGTTTTTCCTGGAGGAGAAGCCCAGTACCTCTTCAGTGGATTGCAGTATGGTAGTCTTCAACTGATCCCAGAGGGTTTCAGGGGACGGATCCGTGAGGCGGGTTGCATCGTCGAGCTTTGCTTTGAGGTTTGCCTGGAAGTTTCCTCTCGCTTCGTCTGACTGCAGGTTTCCAACATTGAACCTCTTTCTGGGGGCTTTATTGTTCCTGGGCTTTGGTTTGAAGTGAAGGTTGAGCTTGCAGCAAACCAGCCGGTGGTCAGTGTGGCATTCCGCGCTAGGCATGACCCTGGTGTGGAGCACATAATTACAGTAATACTAAAGCAAGGGAAAGATCCACTTTCACCAGCGTCATATAGACCAATATCTTTACTTAACACAGATTATAAGATGATAGCTAAACTATTAGCAAACAGATTAGCAGAGTATGTACTGAAAATGGTAAATTTAGACCAAACTGGATTTATCAAAAAAAGATGCACAACAGACAATATTTGTAAATTTATTAACTTAATTCATGCAGTAGAAGGGAATAAAGCACCTCCAGTAGCAGTTGCTTTAGACGCAGAGAAAGCCTTTGACAGAGTAGAATGGAATTATTTGTTCAAAGTATTGCAAGAATTCAGTTTACCGGAGAAGTATATTAATTGGATTAAAGCATTATATAAGGGACCGTTAGCGAAAGTGACAGTAAATGGACATGTATCAAAGCAATTTAACTTAAGCAGGTCAACACGGCAGGGATGCCCACTATCACCTTTATTGTTTGCGTTAGCTATAGAACCACTAGCAGAATTGATAAGAAGAGATAATAATATAAAAGGAATAAAAATAAAAGACAAGGAATATAAAATCAGTTTATTTGCGGATGATGTTATAGTGTACTTAACAGAACCAGAACTATCAATAAAAGAATTATATAAGAAATTGAAGGAATATGGAGAAGTGTCGGGTTACAAGATAAACGTAAATAAAAGTGAAGCAATCCCTATGAATAATGCGGATTTCTCAAAATTTAAGAAGGAATCACCATTTAGATGGCAAATGCAAGCAATAAGATACCTAGGTGTACAAATAAACAAAAATCTTGGCCAACTATATAAACTCAATTATTATCCACTAATGAAAAAATTACAGGACGATTTAGAGCATTGGAAAGATTTACCACTAACTAATAGGAAGGATAAACTGTATTAAAATGAACATTTTTCCAAGGCTATTATACTTATTTCAGGCATTGCCAATACAACTGACAGAGAAATTCTTCTAGGAGTTAAAGAAAATAATAAGGAAATTTTTATGGAGAGGGGTGAAACCGAGGATAGCACTAGATAAATTAACAGAATGGTATAAACAAGGAGGCTTACAACTGCCAAACTTTAAAAATTATTATAGAGCCGCACAATTAAGATACCTATCAGATTTTTATCAAACAAGGGAAAAGCCAGATTGGATTAGATTAGAACTAGATAAAATAGAGGAAAAGATACCTGAACACATATTATATAAATGGGATGAAAAATTGGTACAACGTAGGAGTTCTCCAGTATTACATCATCTGCTCAATATTTGGAAGAAGATTCATGTAGAAAGGAATAAAACAAATTACCAATTACCAAAATTAATAATGACGCAAAATCAGTTACTCCCTTTTACAATAGATAACCTTTCCTTTAGAGAATGGGAGAAAAAAGGGATCAAAGTAATAGAAAATTGTTTTCCAGGAAATACATTATTATCCTTTGAACAAATGAAGGATAAATATAATATAACTCAAGATACAGTGTTGGCATATTACCAATTGAGATCCTACTTGAAGGACAAATTAGGAAGTAGTCTGAGGTTACCAGAGGGAAGTAACTTTGAATATGTGATTACAGATACAATGACAATCAAAAGATTTATAACAAATATGTATATTAAACTGCAAGAAAAGGAGATTGAGGAAACAAATGGTAAAACTAAACAAAAATGGGAACAAGATTTAAATATAAAGATAAAGAAGGAAACATCGGAGAAGTTATGCTCTGGAACGATGAGAAATACAATAAATACGAGGTTACGTATGATACAATATAACTGGATACACAGGCTAATCATTACACCTCAAAAGTTAAATAAATGGGACCCAACAGTATCTGATAGATGTTTTCGATGTAAAAAAGAAATGGGAACAACAATTCATGCAATCTGGACATGTGAGAAAGTAAAAAAATTTTGGGAAGATCTAAATCAGATATTAAATAAAATAACAGAAAACAATATACCAAAGAATCCAGAGATCTTCCTCCTAAGTAACATAAAAAACAAAGAATTTGGAATTGATTTGGAGGATGCACAAAAAAGATTTGTTAAGATAGCTCTAGCCGTAGCAAAAAAATGTATTATGTCAACCTGGAAATTGGAAGATAATTTGAAAATATAACAATGGTATATAGAAATGAATAAATGTATTCCATTAGAAAAAATAACATATAGTTTAAGAAATAATATTGAAATATTCGAACAAATATGGGAGCCTTACATTAAATACAATAGCGAAAACCTACCGGGGACAATCATTACCTAAGTTAACAGAAGGAAAAGGAAATGAAAAGAATGGACTCAGTAGAATTTCTGGTGTATTTTTATTGAATGACAACATTGTCTGACTGGTTTAATGTATCCTAGATTGTATACCTTAAATGGACGGGAGGTGGAGGTAGGGAGGGTGGGATGGGAGGAGGGAGGGGTGGGGGAGAAAATGGCACTGCATATGTGTGAAAAGGAAAAAGTGTGTACCATGGTTAATGTGATTTATGGTGTGAAAAATAAAAAATAAAAAAATAAAAAAAATGCCACTTAAGGTGATGAGGTCCATGGGTAAGTCAGGTTTTCCATTCCAAATTCAACTCTAAATCACAAGGAGTAGCTATCATCTAATATATATTTGTGCATATATATCAGTTTGTTTGTCTGTTCTCCATGCAAATCAATATGGAGCACTCTAGAAATGTCTAAGGAGGTTCAGTAGGGGTAACATTTGATGCTGAATGTCATGACCATATTGAATTTAACCTTTAAGGTCATATGAAGTTCAAAAGTGTTTTTTGACCAGCTTACACTGATTTGTATTACTGTTTATTATCCAAGTATTTATGAGCACTGTCTTGCGTTACTGTTTACTATAATTGTGGTAACATTTGATGCTGAATGTCATGACCGCATTGAATTTAACAATTAAGGTCATATGAAGTTTTAAAAAAAGAGTTTGAACTTGCACCAGGGACATCTCAATTAGTTACAGTCCTATGTATCAATGGACATTCAGAATAAAAACAAGTGGCAAAAAAAAAGAGAACATTCTGGCTGGTTGCATCACTGTCTGGTACAGAGGTGCCAAACTTAGCCTGCGATATCAAGGCACTAGACCACTCCAACTACATGAGGCGATGTCTTAAGCAAGCAGCTTCTATCCTCAAGGATCACCACCACCCAGACCCTGCCCTCTTCATTCTGCTACCACTGGAATAAGGTGCAGGAGCCTAAAGACGAGCACTCAACGGCACATGGACAGCTTCTTCCCCGCTGCCATCAGATTCCTGAATGATCAATGAACCAAAAACATTGCCTTATTTTGAACTTTAGTTATTTTTATTTACTGTTGTCGGGTGATTTATATGAATGTTTGCCCTGTGAGACTGCCACAAAATAACAAATTTCATGACTTGTTCATGACAATAAATTCTGATTAGTAGGTCCCAATATTTATATTCTGTACCCCACTCAATGAACGCCCAAATGCCAAATGACCCTCTTCACCATCTTGTCCACCTGAATTGCCACTGTCAAGAAACTATGTAGCTGCCCCCCTCGGTCTCTGTTCTACAATACTCTACCATTTACCATGGTTTGACTGACCAAAGTGCATTTCCTCACGCTTGGACGAGCTGAATTGCAAATATTTTTTTAAAAAGCTACACTGCCACAATGTCTGCTACTGTTGGTGTGGTATCAGGGAAAATGGGGAGTGGGGAGCAGAAACCCAGCACTGCTCTGCAGGGTCCAACTGCCCAGTCAAACTACTGGCAGCACTGTACAGGCTTTCAACAGCCAGTTAAAGATGCTGGCTATGGCGACGCATGTTCTTGTAGCGGCGAACCGGCCCCGCTTGTCATGCGTGATCGGTGGGGCAGCCACGGCAAGGATAGCTTTGTGGGACCATCTTTTCCGGTCCAGCCTGAAAGGTCGCTTATGTGCTTGTATCATCAGGACACAAGGATGTTGTGGGCGGATCAGAGTAAGGCTTAAAGGCTGCAGCGTGAGATTCAAATTAAAGCAGTTGTGATACCAGAGCTCACACCCCATTGGCTCAGTCTCTTCATTGCACTCGCTCATAACACGCTACATTGGTGACCCCAATGAGTCACCATATCCTGAAGACTCGAAATAATGGACCCTGCAGCTGTAGGTGCCGTTGCATTAAAGCTGCCGACTTTCTGGATGAACAGACCAAACGGAGGCCCAGTTCCAGATCAAACAGATAACCTCCGATTCAACGAGAAACTTCTCTGTCGCCAGCACCCTCAATCAGGAAGGCGCCTCATGAGTTGATGATCTCATTCAACTGCCACCAGAGAAAGGTAAATACATGGCTCTAAAAATCCTCCTCATTAGGAGATACGGCCTCTCACGGCGTGAGCGAGCAGCCAGGCTCTCATGTTGGCAGAAGGGCATAAGGCCTGCCACATGTTTGAGTAAGTATTCCTCGAGCAGGTGGCTGAGGACATTGGGCTACTCCTGGCCGATGCCAATTTCAGCGATCCCCGAAATGCTGCAGGGCAGGCGCATGTTCTCCACCGTTCAAAATATGAAGCCATAGATTCCGTCAACTGTCTCGTGGCCACCTCCGAGGACGATGCCCAAGTCCAGTCCCCCATGTGAGCAGGCCCCACCCTGTCAGAGAACGGAGAGGCCTGATCCCGAATGGTGTTATTATCACCAACTTTGGGGGGTGTCTGCCTGCAGATGCCATCAGCCATGTTCATTCCTAGGAAACAAGGTGCCCAACCACCATAAGTGGCTGCGGCGGCTGGCTGACCAAATAGCCTTCTCCATGTCTGGGACAGCATCTCAGGCCACAAGTTACTGGTGAACACGGGGGAAGAGATGAGCATCATGCCCCCTATGGCACTTGAGATGTGCATGAGGCCCAACGATCCTTCCCTTCAGGCTGCCAATACGCCACCATCCAAATCTTTGGATAAAGACAGATTCTTGTATGTTTCGGTGACAACACATTCCAATGGTCCTTCACCCTTCCTTTGGTGGACAAACCCCTTCCCACTCCCTACTTGTTGACCTCCAGAGCAAATGACTAGTCCATGCTCAGACTTTCCACACAGTACCCCTTGGCAGATTAAACAAACCATCCACCCAGCTCACTTCAGTGGAGACCAAACATGGCCAGTACGTCCAACTCCTTACAGATTTCCCTCCATTCTGTGCCCAGTTCATGGCGTCCAACACCATATTGCTACCACTGGTCCACCATTGCATTCACGTGCCCGCTGCAACCTCACCAAGGAAGAGTTTAGGCACATGGAGGAGCTGGGCATCATCCCGAAACTTCATGGGCCTCACCCCTCCACTTGGTGCCTTAGTCCAATGACAGCTGGAGGCCCTGTGAAGATTAGACATCTAAATGACACAACAACACCAGAACACTATTCAATTCCTCACATCAAGGATTTCACAGCAAATCTTCGCGAAGCAGAGCTTTTCTCCAAAGTCAACTTAATCCGGGGATACCATCAGATCCCTGTACACCCTGATAACATCCAAAAGACTGCCATCATCACCCTGTTCGGCCTCTTCGAGTTCCTATGTATGCCGTTCCATTTGGAAAATGTGGCCCAGACTTTTCAGCGTCTCATGGACACAGTCAGGAGAGACTTGCCTTTCCTTTTCATCTACCTCGACGACATCCTGGTACCCAGAGTTTGCCTTTAGAACACATGATGCACCTCCATCAGCTGTTCACTCGCCTCACCATTAACCCAGAGAAGTGCAAGTTCGGCCTCATGGAAATAGACTTTCTGGGCCATGAGATCACCCCAGCTGGTGCCACCCCATTACCAAAGTTGATGCTATCGGGTGGTTTACCAGAGCAACAACACTGAAGGGCCTTCAGGAATTCATGGGCATGGCGAATCCCTGCAACAACCAAGATTATGCACCCTCTCTTCATTTTAATGTTGGGCTTGTCGAAGGAGCTACAATGGACAGAGAAGGAACACAGTGTGTTCGAACGTACTAAAGTAGCTCTGGCCCACACTATGATGCTGGTACACCCACGGATGGATGTTCCAACAGCCCTCACCGTCAATGTGTCCAACACGGCCATGGGCGCTGTCCTGGATCAGTTCGTTGATGACTCATGACAACCCCTCGCATTCTTCAATTGACACCTGCAATCACCTGAATTGAAGTACAGCGCATTTGACAGGGAACTACTCGCCCACTACCTGGCTGTCCACCACTTCCATTATTTCCTGGAAGGGCACCCATTCACCATCTACACCAACCACAAGCCGCTTACTTTTGCCTTCACAAAATCCTCTGACCAGTGGTCTGCCCAACAATAGAGACACTTGTCCTACATCTCCGAATTCACCACTGCTAACCGACACCTCTCTGAAAAAGCACAATGTTGCTGATGCACTTTCCAGGCCAACAGTCAACGCCCTGTAACAAGGCATCAACTATGATGATCTGGCTCAGGCACAGCAGAATGACCTTGAGACACTCAGCTCCAGCAATCATAGGGATACAGCTCCAAGACCTCCCATTGGACACTGATGCGACGTTTCTACTGGCCGGCCCCACCCTTTCATCCACACACAGTGGAGGAAGACAGCTTTCGACTCAATCCATGGCTTATTGCACCCATCCATCTGCACAGCAGTGCAGCTGGTATCCACAAAATTAGTTTGGCATGGCCTGTGCAAACAGGTCACTGAGTTTGCGAAGAACTGCACAGACTGCCAGACGTCCATTGTCCAGTGACCCACCAAGCACCAGCTCCAACACATCGACGGCCCAACCCAAAGGTTTCAACATGTCTATCTAGGGATAATTGGAGCTCTGCTTATCTCTCGGGGATCCCACTACCTACTTACTAGGCCAGAAGGTCGCGTACGCACTTGCATCATCAGGAGATTCAAATTAAAGAAGTTGTGATACCAGAGCTCACAGTCTGTTGGCTCAGTCTCTTCACTGTGCTTGCTCACAACTTGCTCACACGGCGACGTTTTATTTTAAAATCCTGCGACCGTGGGGTCTAGGCCCAAGATGGTGGTGTCTGTGCTGGCAGAGGCTTTGAGGGGTTGCAGACTCTGGAAAGCAGTGGACTGGTGCAGGGCACCATAAAATGAGCAGAACCTCCTCCATTTGAGGGGATCCATGAGATGGTGAGCACAGCAGCAGACCAGCCAGGGCTCTGAAGCTGAAAAGTGTATAGGCAGTGTGGCTGTTGGCCACTCAAAGTGAAGAACCCCATGAACACTGTGGGATGCTCAAGACTGGCTGAAGAGGTACCAGGTATCGGAACCGGGAAAGTAAAGATTCCATTATTGTCACATACTACTACATTCAAAATATAACATACATGAAATTCTTTAACTTTGTTTACCGTAAATAAGACAAGCACCCCTCACAGAAATGAGGCCCCAGCAAGGAACAAACTTGAGCTAACAGAGTCTCTGAGAGAACAGAGAACAGGAGGGGCTCCTGAGGGACCTTGGGGGCTGAATGGTTCCTAATTATGTGATACGTTTGGATCTAGAGCTCAAGTTGCTGGTGGTTTGCACTGAGCTCTGTGCAGATGCAGAGGCTAAGGGAGCGCTGGAGGCGAATCCACGGATAGTGACTCTGAAGGAATTCCTTTTGGCATCTCTTTCTCTGACTAAAAGGCAACTGGGAAATTTCTGCTGATCGCAAAATTTAAGCAGACTATTACATGTTTTAAATTTAACTTTAGACATACAGGATGGTAACACCCAAGTCCATGCCACCCAATTTAAACCCAATTAATTTACACCCTTGGTACATTTTGAATGGAGACCCCAGGGAAATCCACCCAGACACGGGGAGAACTCCTGACAGACAGTGCAAGATTGGAACCCTAGTCCTGATTGCTGGCACTGTTGAGGCATTGCGCTAAGACAGGGGAAAATGGTAGTGCTGCCAGAGCCACTGTTACATTAGAGCTACTGCAGACCATGGAGAGTGAGGATCAGAGATACAGTGCTCCTGCAGGGTCTAACCACCCAGTCAACTACCATCATCTCTGCATAGGCTTTGAACGACCCGTTAAAGGAGCCAAAGGCAGTTTTAAAATCCCACGACCACAGTGTCTGCACCCAAGATGGCAGTACCTATGGTTAGCAGCAACCACAAGGGGTTTCTGACTCCAGGGCGCAGGGCACCAGAAACCGGGGAGGCCATCCCATCTGCGGAGAAACTGACAGCCCACAGGATGGTGACCACGGTGACGGACCAGTGAGGAGTCTCTGCGGCTGAAAGACCCACACGTGGTGGGCTGCTGACGATTCAAGGTGAGTTACCTATAGGCCTGTGAGCTGTTGGAGACTGCTGCTGGGTGACTCGCGCCAGCCTGCGGACTGCTGGAGACTGGCTCAAAGCTGTCTGAAGGGGGTACTGAGTATCAGAATAGGATGTGCAGAGGTGACGAGGGCGCTGAAAGGTTTCTGACTGTGTTGAATGTTTGGATCTGGATCTCGGGTTGACAATGGTTTGGACTGGACTCCATGTGGCTGCAGAGGCTGCGGAAACGCCAGAGACAAATCTATGAACACTCAGTGACTCTGGGGGGTGGGGGGGGGGGGTCACACTCTTTTTTGCTTCTCTGACTGTAAGAGGCACTTCAGGTAATTTCTGCTGACGGGCGAATCTGTCTGCCTTACAATGACAATAAGTTTAATCTTGAACCGTGTCGGTGAATGGAAATAGCTACACTAGTGCATGAAGTTGTTCAGTCACCAGGTGTAATGGGTGCACTTTTGAATGTGGTGAACATAGTGTGGGGGGGTAAATCATCCAGGGCCTTTGCTGGATTGAGTATCACAGGCTGAGATGGGGTCTAGACTATCCCACATATCCCTGCAACCTGAGCCCTCCAGATCCAGAATCTCCTCTGCCACCCCCCCCCCCCCACCACCTTCAACTTATTGATGTCCTCTCTAAAGTTGGGGAACTGGAACTGTGGACAACATCCTAAGTGTGGTCATGCCAGTGGCTGTATCAGGAGCCCCATTTTTGAACTCTACACCCTGCCCAATGAAGGCCCACATTTCCAAAAGCCCGCTTCACCACCCTGTTCACCAGTAAACCAAACAATTCTGTTGATACTGGGGTTAAAGTAAGAAATACAAAATACTGGAGAAGCTCAGCAGATCAAACAGGGAATATATAAGCGACATTTCAGGCTTGAATGCTTCATCAGAGTATGAGAAAATACCGGACCTGTCCACCTGTGTGGTCACTTTCAAGGAAGTCCCTGTCCCCTGGGTCACTCTACAGGGCTGTACCATTCACTGTGTCAATCGTGCCCTGATTGACACCAAAAAGCAGCACCTTAGAACATCACAGCCCACCGCAGGCCCTTCAGCACTCGATATTGTGCTGACCTATAGAAACCTACTGAACAAACTAAACCTTCCCTACCTCACACCAATATCCTTCTATTTTCCTGGCATGCATCTGTCTGTCCCTTTGCAATGAATTCCAGACCCCCACCACTCTGTTTTTTTAAAAAACTTACCCCTGACATCTCCCCTGAATATTCCTCCCCTCCCCCAGTGTACAGATGTCCTTTGGTGTTTACTAGAAAAGGTGCTGGCTGTCCACCCCAGCTCTGCCTCTTATATTCTTGTAGACCTCTATTAAGTCACCTCTCATCCCTCTCTGCTCCATAAACAAAAGCCCTGGCTCTAGCAACCTTGCCTCTAAAGACATGTTCTCCAATCCAGGTGTTAGAAATAGAAGTACCTTTAAAGAAATTGCTCGAGACAAAAATTGAGAACAAAGAACATTTATTTTACAACAATGCAAAGTTGGGTGCTTCCCCTTACCCTGGGAATACACACACATACTGGGGCTCACCCAACTTTTATACAGTCAATTTCAGTATCAGAGTGCCCTCCCCCTTACATTCTTCTGCCCCCTGGATGGGTTTGGCATAGGCAATCCTTCCTGCCTACGTGCAGTTTCAGTACACTTGGAGGACCAGGGGGTATCCTGCGGGTGCCCCATCATGTCATTGTCCTTATTCACACCTTCCTGATTCTCGGGGCTACAATCTCTTGGTATGCGGAGTTGACTCATTCTATCTAGGGTTGGCTAATTTCATATGTATAAATCTGTGTATGGTTAGCTAATTAGATATGTAGGACTTGGTACTTCTGTCCAGGGCTAGGAGACCTTTATCTGATCCAGACTACCTCAACTTCCTACATTCTATTGTACCTTACCATTCCTTTTCTTAGTCTTATGGTCTTGTCACAAAGACTAGAAGATTCTTATGTTAATCGTGCTGACTCTGCTTTCCTGCATCCTAACCCCCAAGCTTATCCTGTTTGTACTGGTTACAGCCATTAACTGATGAACTTTAGTTTCTTCCATGTTCATAATTTTAGATCAGTTTTCCCATCTCTCACACAGGCAACATCCTGAAAAATCTACTCTGTACCCTCTCCAGAGTTTCCACATCTTTCTTGTTATGAGATGACGAGAACTGAACGCAATATTCCAATTGTGGCCTAACCAGAGTTTTATAGAGCTGCAACATTACCTCACGATTCTTGAACTCAATCTCCCAACTAATGAAGACCAACACACCATAATCCTTCTTAACTGCGCAGAAACCTTGAGTGATGTATGGATTTGGACCCCAAGGTCCCTCTGTTCTTCCGCACTGTTCAAAATCCTGCCATTAACCAAATGCATCACCTCACACTGATCTGGAAAGATTTTTTTTTAAATTGAGGTTTACAACAATACAGAAATTAAGCAGTATGATTATATGAGGAATACAGATTGTAAGAAAAAGAAGAAAAAAACAAAACCCTGTGAGAAACAGAAGTACCTTCACAGAAATTGCTCGAGACAAAAATTGAGAACAAAGAACATTTATTATACAACAATGCAAAGTTGGGTGCTTCCCCTTACCCTGGGAATACGCACATACACTGGGGCTCACCCAACTTTTATATAGTTGATTTCAGTATAGAAATACCCTCCCCCTTACATTCTTCTGCCTCCTGGATGAGTTTGGCATTAGGCAATCCTGTCTGCCTATGTGCTGTTTCTGTGAACTTGGAGGACCAGGGGGTATCCTGTTGGTGTTCCCATCATGTCATTGTCCTTATTTCCTTATTCACAAACCTGCCTTTGTTCTAATTCACACCTTCCCGACTCTCAGGGGCTACAACCTTCTTATATGCAGAACTTGCTAAATTCTGTCTAAGGCTAGAAGACCCTTATCTTATTCAAACTAATTTGCTTCCTATCCGACATTCTATCTATTATCTATCCTTATCTTATTCATTCTGGCAAACTTGCTGATTCTGTCTAAAAGGCTAGAAGACCCTTACCTTATTCAGACTAACTCTACTTCCTACATTCTAATATCTATCCTTATCCTATTCATACTGGCTTTATTTATTACACATATATCCATACTAGTTTCCTCATCTTTTATATTTTTATATCAGTTTTACTTATCTCTCACAATCCTCACTTTTCTTTTAGCTACACTTCGTGACTTCTCAACTGTAATGTATTACTTGCAAACTTGGTCTTTTTCCCAGCTGGTCAATAAACGAACTGCAGTCTCAGCATTATCAGACAGAATTAGGGAAACATACATCCTTTGGGTTCTAGTGATCTAATGAGGGGTCTGTTGAATTAAATACTGCACACAAGTCTTTAGGCAGGGGAGCATCATAATGGCCAGAATAGTAAGTCCAGCTGCTGTAAGAGCTGTGGATATCAGACTCCAGTTACCAATAAAAAGTCTAGTCCATCCCACACCGGATCGAGATTGCCAAGTCTGAACCTGGGCATGGGAAGATTTTCGAAGTGTCTTTAACCGCCTGACCGTTGTGAGCATTGTCATTAACCAGTCTTTCATAAACGCTGCCTTCAGCAGCCAACGAGTAATCGAGAGCCAGGCGGTTTTGTTGAACTGTGGCTCGTATCTGTCGTCTTTCTTCAGCCCATAAATTCAGGGCCATTGCTGTCTGTTTGGTGATGATCTCCAAGGCTGCCTGGAGTTTGATTAAACGATTTGAATGCCAAGCAGCTGTGGTGTTCTGGAGCAGCTTACGTCGTTTACAGCTGGAACTCCCCTTACCGAGGTGGTGCTTAACATTCCGAATGTCTGTGTGACCCAAAGGATGCTTTACAGGAGACCAAGTTGGGAAGGTGTGTTTCTTATCACTGAACCTGTGACTTGCAGCCTGTCTGTGAACATTAGCATATGTATTCACTCTATCTCTGCTACATGTACAATCCTGACTAACATTCTGTCTGTCATTGTCCCACCATCTTCTTTGTGCTATCCATTTAAAACTCCTCTTTTTAATACCTGTAGAGGCCAAAATACAAATCAAATCTACTCCCCTAGAGCCGTTCTGTTCCCCTGGTCCATGTTGGGATCATATATTAACCCATACCCCACTATGATTATACTTTATACCTGCGCCCTGTCTACATTCTAAATACATTGTGAGGAATTTGGTGATTTCCCAAAAATTGGGAACCAACAAGTAAATAAAACAGCAAATGGTAAAAACAACATTACAGCACTTTTTCCCGGCGTAGTGTAACTTTCAGATCAGAAGGATGAAGGACTGCATGCCAGGTGGAGGGTAGATTATCAATGTCGTTAGTCTGTGGTTCAGCAGCTCGTTTAATTCGTTGGATGTGGCTCCATCCCTTTTCTTTCATTCGCACGGCAGTGTCTGTAATCAAAAGTACACAATAGGGGCTATCCCAGACAGGTTTTAGTTGGTGATCTTGCCATGCTTTTACATATACCCAATCACCAGGTTTAATAGAATAAATAGGATACTCTAGGGGTGGGGTTTGAGCTAATAAACCCTTCTGTTGTAAGTCATGGAGAGAAGTAGAAAGTCCCTGTAAATATTTAGATATGTACTGGTCATTAGCCTCAGGGATAGGGGTATCAGTGTGGAATCCCATGTAAGGAAGACCAAACATCATTTCATATGGTGAGACAGCAAGGTCTTTACGAGGAGCTGTGCGAGTCCTAATTAAAGCTAAGGGTAAGCATTTAATCCAGGAGATGCCAGTTTCCTCATGATTTTTCAAGGTTTGATTCATTCGTTCAACACGGCCTGAGCTCTGGGGGTGCCAAGGGGTATGTAGCTGCCAATCTATTCCCAGTATTTTGCACACACCCTGGAGTACCTGAGAGGTTAAATGTGTACCTCGATCTGAGTCAGTGGTTTGAATCATACCATATCGTGGAATCACAGACTCCAGTAGTATCCTGATAACAGTGCTGGCACGATCATTTGGGGTCGGGAAAGCCTCAACCCATCGTGTGAAATGATCTACCATCACCAGGAGGTATTTGTAAACCCCTATCTTAGGTAATTCCGTAAAGTCAATTTGTATCTGTTGAAACGGGCGTACAGCTATATCGCGACCGCCAGGCATTACCTGGCGCATAACTTTCTCATTTACTCTCTGACAGATTGGACAACCCCAAGTACTTTGTTTGGCTATAGTGTATATGCCCGAGCAATGAAAAGACCGTACAAAAGTATCCAAAAGGGCCTGTGTTCCCCAGTGTGTCTGCTGGTGTAGCTGATCAATAATTTGCCGAGCCAAGGCTTTGTTCAGCACTTGACGTCCTTTTGCCGTCCACCACAGCCCATCAACGGTTTGACGCATTCCCTGGTCTTTCATGTAAACCTCCTCTTCCCGTGAAAAGATGGGAGTCTTTTTAACCTCAAGTGCGGGTGGGCAGTAACAGCTTTGCATGTCTATTTTCTCCGTGAGCGCAGCCTGTTTGGCAGCTACATCTGCCTGTCTGTTCCCCTGTGCTCCAGGACTGTCACCACTTTGATGGCTTCGTACATGAACTACAGCTATTTCCTCAGGTCATGTAAGAGCATCTAGAGATTGGACAATTAAGTTTTCATGTATCAACTTTTGTCCTTTTCCAGTTATCATTCCCCGCTCTTTCCAGATCTTCGGTGTGCACTACACCAAAAGCGTACTTTGAGTCCGTGGAGATAGTGCCCACCTTGTTCTCTCGACCCTGGAGAGCTCTACAGAGGGCCTACAATTCACAAGATTGTGCTGACCAATGACCGGGGAGGCGACCGACTTCAATCACCACTCCTTCCTTCCCATCCACTACACTATACCCGCTATAGTGAGTGCCATCAGTGCAACGGAAAGATCCATCAATAAACCACCTTTCACCCTCCTGTAAAGGCTCATCTCTTAAATCCTCTCTAATTTTGGTCTGTAAATCTATTACTTCTAAACATACATGCTCTAAATCATTTATGGTATTGTCAGAATTTGGAGAAACCAAGAAAGCTGCTGGATTGTGTTCTTTATTCATAATCAGGGTCAAATCATCCCTATTCATTAGGATCGCTTCATATTTTAAAATTCTAGAGTCTGTAAGCCACCTTCCAGAATGTTGTAAGAGAATATTGCGGACTGTGTGAGGGGTGTGAACTATTATCAGGGCACCAAACGTAATCTTTCGTCCTTCCTCAACTAAAATAGCAGTGGCTGTGATGGCTTGCACACATTCTGGCCAACCACGACAAACAGGGTCTAAAAAATTTTTTAAAATTTTTTAATTTTTCACACTATAAGCCATATTGATCAAGATACATACATTTTCCTTCTTAAATATATACAGTGTCATTTTCTCCCCCCCTTCCCTCCTCCCCCTCTCTCCCTCCCTCACCTCCCCTCCCATTTATTTAAAGTTCAGAATATGAGATACATTAAACCCGTCAAACAATGTTGTCACTCAATAAAAATAAACAAGAAATTCCACTGCGCCAATTCTTTTCATTATCTTCTCCTTCTGTCATTTTAGGTGGTAGATGCCCGCGGTAAGTTTTCTCTATTGTGTTTCATGTATGGCTCCCATATTTGTTCAAATATTGTAATGTTATTTCTTAAATTATATGTTATTTTTTCCAATGGAATACATTCATTTCTATATACCATTGTTGTATTCTCAAGTTATCTTCTAATTTCCAGGTTGACATAATACATTTTTTAGCTACAGCTAGGGCTATCATAACAAATCTTTTTTGTGCTCCATCCAAATCGAGCCCAAATTCTTTGTTTTTTATGTTAGTTAGGAGGAAGATCTCTGGGTTTTTTGGTATATTGCTTTTTGTGATTTTATTTAATATCTGCTTTAGATCTTCCCAACATTTTTTCACTTTCTCACATGTCCAGATTGCATGAATTGTTGTTCCCATTTCCTTTTTACAGCGAAAACATCTGTCAGATACTGTTGGGACCCATTTATTTAACTTTTGAGGTGTAATGTATAGCCTGTGTATCCAGTTATATTGTATCATGCGTAACCTTGTGTTTATTGTATTTCTCATAGTTCCGGAGCATAACTTCTCCCATGTTTCATTCTTTATCTTTATGTTTAGATCTTGTTCCCATTTTTGTTTAGTTTTACCATTTGTTTCCTCGTTCTCCTTTTCTTGTAGTTTAATATACATTTTTGTTACAAATTTTTTGATTATCATTGTGTCTGTAATCACATATTCAAAATTACTTCCTTCTGGTAACCTCAGACTGTTTCCCAATTTGTCCTTCAAGTAGAATTTCAGTTGGTAGTATGCCAACATTGTATCATGAGTTATATTATATTTATCCTTCATTTGTTCAAAGGATAATAATTTATTTCCTGAAAAACAATTTTCTATTCTTTTGATCCCTTTTTTCTCCCATTCTCTAAAGGAAAGGTTATCTATTGTAAAAGATTTTGCGTCAGTATTAGTTTTGGTAGTTGGCAATTTGTTTTATTCCTTTCTACATGAATCTTCTTCCATATGTTGGGCAGATGATGCAATACTGGAGAATTCCTACATTGTACCAATTTTTCATCCCATTTATATAATATGTGTTCAGGTATCTTCTCCCCTATTTTATCTAGTTCTAGTCTAGTCCAATCTGGCTTTTCCCTTGTTTGATAAAAATCTGATAGGTATCTTAATTGTGCGGCTCTATAATAATTTTTAAAGTTTGGCAGTTGTAAGCCTCCTTGTTTATACCATTCTGTTAATTTATCTAGTGCTATCCTTGGTTTCCTCCCCTTTCCATAAAAATTTCCTTATTATTTTCTTTAACTCCTTGAAGAATTTCTCCGTCAAGTGTATTGGCAATGCCTGAAATAGATATTGTATCCTTGGGAAAATGTTCATTTTAATACAGTTTATCCTTCCTATCAGTGTTAGTGGTAAATCTTTACAATGCTCTAAATCGCCCTGTAATTTTTTCATTAGTGGATAATAATTGAGTTTATATAGATGGCCAAGGTTTTTATTTATTTGTATACCTAGATATCGCATTGCTTGGGTTTGCCATCTGAATGGTGATTCTTTCTTAAATTTTGGAGAAATTCGCATTATTCATTGGCATTGCTTCACTTTTATTTGCGTTAATCTTGTACCCCGACACTTCTCCATATTCCTTCAATTTCCTATGTAATTCTTTTATTGATATTTCTGGTTCTGCTAAGTATATTATAACGTCATCTGCAAATAGACTGATTTTATATTCCTTGTCTTTTATTTTTATCCCTTTTATTTTATTTTCTGCTCTTATCAGTTCTGCTAGTGGTTCTATGGCTAACACGAACAATAAGGGAGATAGTGGGCATCCCTGCCTTGTTGATCTGCTTAAGTTAAATTGTTTTGATATATATCCATTTACTGTCATTTTCGCCAATGCCCCTTATATAATGCTTTAATCCAATTAATATATTTCGCTGGTAAGCTGAATTTTTGTAGTACTTTGAATAAATAATTCCATTCTACTCTGTCAAAGGCCTTCTCTGTGTCTAAAGCAACCGCTACTGTTGGAGTTTTATTTCCTTCTACTGCATGAATTAAGTTAATAAATTTACAGATATTGTCTGTTGTTCGTCTTTTTTTAATAAATCCAGTTTGGTCTAGATTTACTATTTTTGGTAAATAGTCGGCTAATCTGTTTGCTAATAGTTTAGCTATTATCTTATAATCTGTGTTAAGTAAAGATATTGGTTTATATGACGCTGGTGCAAGTGGATTGACCAAAGACCCCTGTCTTTGGTATTACTGTAATTATTGCTGTTTTGCATGAATCTGGTCAGCTTTGTGTTTTATCAGTCTGGTTGATTACTTCCAGAAGGGGAGGAATTAATAAATCTTTAAATGCTTTATAGAATTCTATTGGGAATCCATCCTCTCCTGGTGTTTTATTGTTCGGTAGTTTTTTTATTATCTCCTGTATTTCTTCTATTTCAAATGGTTTTGTTAATTTATTTTGTTCCTCTTGTTAGAAATAGAAGTACCTTAACAGAAATTGCTCGAGACAAAAATTGAGAACAAAGAACATTTATTTTACAACAATGCAAAGTTGGGTGCTTCCCCTTACCCTGGGAATACACACATACACTGGGGCTCACCCAACTTTTATACAGTGAATTTCAGTATAGGAATACCCTCCCCCTTACATTCTTCTGCCCCCTGGATGGGTTTGGCATAGGCAATCCTTCCTGCCTAGGTGCAGTTTCTGTGAACTTGGAGGACCAGGGGGTATCCTGTCGGTGTCTTCTCATGTCATTATCCTCATTGTCCTTATTCACAACCCTGCCCTTGTCCCCATTCACACCTTTCCAACTCTCAGAGCTACAGTCCCTTCATATGCAGAGTTCGCTAATCCTGTCTAGGGTTTACTAATTTAATATGCATAACTTGATAAATCTGTGTAAGGCTTACTAATTATACATGTAGAACTTGGTACTTCTGTCTAGGGCTAGGAGACACATATCTCACCCAGACTACCTCTATTATTCCTTGCCTCTCCTTATCTTATTCATACGGTGGGCTCATCGATCCTGTCGAAAGGACTAGAAGGTTCTTATCTTACATAGGCTGACTCTCCTTCCTGCATCCTAATTTCCATGCTTAACCTGTTCATACTGGTTTAATCCATCACTCCATGTGTCTGTACTAGTTTCCCCATCTTTCATATTTTCATGTCAAGTTTACTCATCTCTCACAATCCTCACTTCTCTTTTAGATCAGTGATACTGATCTCTCAAAAAGATCAGTGTCAATGATCTCTCACAATCCTCACTTCTCTTTTAGATCAGTGTCACTGATCTGTCAAATTAACTGTGCTATTGGCAAAGTTGATCTTTCTCCCAGCGGGTCAATAAACGAATTGCAGTGTCATAAGCATCCATTCGTGAAACACACACCCCTTGGGTTATAGAAATAGGGGTCCTCAAAATCATGAAATGAATACCAGCCTTTAGGTAAGGGAGCACCACACTGACCAGAATAGTGCTCCTATAAGGGCTGTGAGTATCAGGCTCCAGTTCTCAGTAAAAAGTCTAGTCCATCCCACATCAATCCAAGGTTGCCAAGTCTGAACATGGGCATGGGCAGATTCTTGTCGAAGTCCTGAAGCAGTGTCTTTAACCACCTGACTGTTGTAAGCATTGTCAGTACTGAGTCTCGCACAGACGCTGCCTCCAGCAGCCAACGAGCAATAGGGAGCCAGGCGGTTTTGTTGAATCGTTGCTAGTAGCTGCCGTCTTTCTTCAGCCCCTACATTGAGGGCCATCGCCGTCCGTTCGGCGACGATCTCCAAAGCCTCCTGGAGTCTGAACAAACGATTTAAATGCCCAGCAGCTTTAGTATTCTGGAGCTGTTTATTTCGTTTACCATTGGGACTCCCCTTAAAGTAGTGGTATTTAAGAATTGAAATGGCTGTGTAACCCAAAGGATGCTCTACAATAGCACAGGTTGGGGAGGGGTGTTTCTTGTAACTTAATCTGTGAGTTGTAGCTTGCCTGCGAACATTAGCATATGTATCAACTCTCTCTCTGCCACATGTACAATCCTGACAATTATCCTGTCTGCCTTTGTGCCCACTTCTGCTTTGTGCTAAATGTTTAAAACTGATCTTGTTAATATCTGCAGAGTCCAAAATACCATTAAAATCATCATATTGAGAGGTGTTCTGTTCCCCTGGTCCACATTTGAAATCTATATTAACCCCTACCTTACTATGATCGTACCCTATATCTATGCCCCGTCTACATTCTAAAGTAAAATACTGGCCATCTATGCTGCCCCTATTCCAGGAGGACTTAATACATTTTGAATACTTCAGTGATGTCCCAGAATTTGGGAGGCAACAATTAAACAGTACAATAAATAATAAAAACAACATTACAAGACTTTTTCCCGGCATAGTGTAACTTTCAAGTCAGGATGAAGGACTGCACGCCAGGTGGAGGGTGGATTTTCAAGATCTCTAGTCTGTAGTTCAGCAGCTCGTTTGATTCATTGGATGTGGCTCCAACCCTTTTCTTTTGTTCATACAGCGGTGTCTGTAATCAAAAGTACACAGTAGGGGCCATCCCAGACAGTTTTTAGTTGTTTATCTTGCCAAGCTTTAACAAATACCCAATCACCAGATTTAATAGAATGAATAGGATACTCCAGGGGGTGAGTTTGAGCTAGTAAACCCTTCTGAGCTGCCAGTCTATGCCCAGTCTTTTACAAACCCCCTGAAATACCCGAGAAGTAAAGTGTGTACCCCGATCCGAGTCAATGGTCTGGATCATCCCATACCGTGGAATCACAGAATCCAGCAGTACTCTGATAATGGTGCTAGCACAATCATTCGGGGTCGGGAAAGCCTCAACCCATCGCGTAAAATGATCTACCATCACCAACAGGTACTTGTGAACACCTATCTTTGGTAACTCTGTGAAATCCACTTGTATCCATTGGAAAGGGCGTACAGCGATATCGCGACCGCTAGGCATTACCTGGTGCATGACTTTCTCATTAATTTTATGACAAATTGGATACCCCTGAGCACTCTGCTTGGCTACAGTGTATACACCCGAACAATGAAAGGAGCATACAAAAGTGTCGACAAGTGCCTGGGCTCCCCAGTGTGTCTGTTGGTGAAGCTGATCAAAAATTTGCTGTGCCAGTGCTTTGTTCAGCACTTGGCGTCCTTCGGCTATCCACCACAACCCATCACTAGTTTGAAGCATCCCCTGATCCCTCATATAAACCTCCTCTTCTCGTGAAAAGATGGGAGTCTTTTTAAGCTCCTGTGGGATGGGGAGTAACAGCTGCATGTCCACTTTCGCAGTGAGCACAGCCTGTTTAGCAGCTGCATCTGCCTGTCTGTTGCCCTGTGCTTCAGGGCTGTCACCAGTTTGATGGCCCTGCACATGAACCACTGCTATTTCTTCAGGTAACATCAGAGCCTCCAAGGATTGGACAATTAGGTTCTCATGCATCAATTTCTGTCCTTTTCCCGTTATCATTCCCCGCTCCTTCCAGATTTTCCCAAAGGTGTGCACTACCCCAAAAGCGTATTTTGAATCTGTGTAGATTGTGCCCACCTTATTTTCCAGACCTTGGAGAGCTCGACAGAGGGCATATAATTCGCAAGACTGGGCTGACCAGTGACCGGGAAGGCGACTGGCTTCAATAACTACCCCCTCTTTCCCATCCACTATACTATATCCGCTATAGTGGGTGCCATCAATACAGCGGGAAGAGCCATCAATAAACCATCGTTCTCTCTCCTGTAAAGGCTCATCACTTAAATCCTCTCTAATCTTAGTCTGCAGGTCTATCACCTCCAAACATATATGCTCTAACTCATTGATGGTGTTGGCAGAGCTTGGAGAGACTAAAAAGGCTGCTGGATTATGTTCTCTACTTGTAGTCAGAGTCAGATCCTCCCTATCCATCAAGATCGCTTCGTATTTGAAAATTACACCATTAGCCATAACGATATTAACTGTATTCTGAAATGAATTTATTTTAAAAATAGCCAAGTGGGAATAAGACATGTCTTTGTCACTGCAGACGGCAACAAATTTAACGATTATTTAACGTCGCTATTGTAGTTTAAACATTGCGCCACAGCCCACAGGAGCTGACCTTATTTAAAACAATCTGTAAAAACCGGCACCGAAAACATTCAAAATATGTACTTATGAGGATTGCACACACAATCATTTAAGTACAGTCTAGTTTCTATTATATTCCACTTAGAGTTCTACTACATGAATCCTGGAGCTTGTGGGGTCATTATTGAATCAAGAAATATTGGTGCCGTGCCAATCTCATTCTAACATGCCAATTTCTCCAGTCCTTAAGTCAAGATGTACTGAATAGCATCTGGTACAAGATCTGTGAGCTATTAATGATATTGTTATGCCTATGCACCCAATTGTTCTGAACTATGCCACTAATTAAATCATATTCCAGAACTAAATTACAGCGACAATACAGAGAAATTGTGCTGAGGCATGAGTTTCACTCCAGAGGAAAATGCACCAGAGAAATCAATCATTAACTTATTGGATTCCCCAGAGGTTTCTTTATTCTCCAGAGGTGGGCAATCTTTAAGTTCACAGACATTGACTGCTGAATGTGTACTAAATCTATTGAGAGGGCTCCATACCTCTAACTGCAAGAGATGAGCCTGGAGCCTCAGTTTCAAGTGAACAGCATACAATTCATTAGTGCCACAACATGCTTAAAGGGACATGCACACTCCCCCTTCAACTAGCTGATCCAGCCACTTTACACATCAGATCCTTTCTTTATCTCACATACACTTAAAATTAAGACGTATAGAACTCACCCTATTTGAGCAAACATTTCTCCCTGCAAATGTTATATCACTCAACTCTCAGGTACTCCCTGTGCAAAATCACATTTGAATACAATTTATTTCATAAATTGGAATTAACTGGCAGTTAAATTCGCTCATTCTACAGTATTGAGAAACGATCATTTATGACATTTAAATTTTAGCATGAATTTTAATCAATATTGGTCAATGATTGAAGTGAGAAGTCGTGATTTATGAAATTATCTCTGGTCTCTACTCTCCCACTCCTGGCACTTCTCCCAACGTCCAGGAGCTGGCACACAGTCCCTACCTTTTCCTTGCTGCCCCTCCACAGCTCCCTTAAATGCCTGCATTAAAATCTTAGCCTTTCCCTTCTGCTTATCCTCAGATCTCTGTACAAAGGCTTTTTGCGCAAGTTGTAGAAGCTGCTCATGCCAATTCTCAGTTTTCTGTAATTTCCTCCTTATGTCTGGGGCTGAATTTGTAACGAAACTCGTTAATACTAATTGTTCCCCTGCTGGGGATTCTATATCCAGACCCCCATATTGCTGTATAGCCGTACGCAATCTATTCAAAAATGCCGAGGGGGTCTCCTCGGGTCCCTGAGGAACTTCGAATGCCTTTTTAAAGTTCTGTCCCTTCGGAACAGATTCCCTGATTCCTTTAATCAGATTAACCCTATACTCTTCCATTAATACCCGACCATCATTGGTATTTTTATCCCAATTAGGTCTAGCCAAGGGGAATTTAGCTTCTCCAGGTACCGCATCTGGTCCCCCTTGGTGATCCCGATGCCAGACTCTAATCCCTGCCTGGCGAATCATTCCACGCTCATCCAGGATAAACAGAGTCCTAAATATAGCCGTTAATTCATCCCATGTATATGTATTCGGCCCCAACAATTGATTCAATTGTTCAGCGCATCCCTGGGGATCCTCTATCAGGGAAATCATTTCCCCCTTAAAATTACGCACCTCCGTACTGGTCAAGGGCACATTTACAAAACCGAGACTCCCTCCCACGGGAACCTCCCCGTAGGGGTCTCATCCAGCTAACTTCTAGCTTATTATTTCTGAAATCCTGCTCTTCAGAAACTGACTCACATTGTCCTGCCCTTTCTTCCTGGAGGTTCTCACTCTGCTCAAAACTACCATTGCCTCTGTCTCTCATCGACCGTAGAGGCAATCTAATACTTTGCGAACGGGTCATCATACCACCCCTATTCTCTTGAGGAAGGGAATGTAACACATCCCATCCTTGTGTTCCAGGTACAAGAGGTTCCTCATCTCTCTTGTCCTCACTTCTCTTTTCTTTCAGGACCAGTTCGTCAACCGATCCTCTGAGCCAGCAGGCTGCATATTCCCTGCTTTCAATGTTATCCCTTTGATTCTTATACAGCCAGATGTTCAGTTCCTGACACATCCAGTCATCCTTGGATCCGAGCCTCAGCCAATATACCGAGTTCCCTTTAATAGGGCCTTTAACCCATTCCAGACAACAGTACTTAATCATGATAAGTTTGTCTTTTCCCCGGGTTCTCCCCGAACCCCAGTCAGATAACATTACTCCTAACGGACTCTTTTGGTTATCTGATCATCCAATCCTTCACTAGGATTCTCTTTCTTACTGCCCATACCTCCCATACTGACAGGTATAAAAATTTCTCTTACCAGATCCAGTAGCTACTCTTATCGCGCTTCCTTAACGTTCTCCCGTCGTTTGTTCTCAATGCCTCTTCTCGGATATCACTCGCTTCTTCCACTGACCAGCCACCCATCGTCCATGACTCCAGCTGAATCAGTTGGGGTGCAGCTACTCTCGTCATCGGGCACTCTGTCAGTGGAGGGAGTGGGATCCCAGACGAGCCCCCATTTGTTAGAAATAGAAGTACCTTAAAAGAAATTGCTTGAGACAAAAATTGAGAACAAAGAACATTTATTTTACAACAATCCAAAGTTGGATTCTTCCCCTTACCCTGGGAATACACACATACACTGGGGCTCACCCAACTTTTATACAGTGAATTTCAGTATAGGAATACCCTCCCCCTTACATTCTTCTGCCCCCTGGATGGGTTTGGCATAGGCAATCCTTCCTTCCTACGTGCTGTTTCTGTGACTTGGAGGACCAGGGGGTATCCTGTCGGTGTCTTCTCATGTCATTATCATCATTGTCCTTATTCACAACTTTTTGCCCTTGTCCCCATTCACACCTTTCTGACTCTCAGAGCTACAGTCTCTTCATATGCAGAGTTCACTAATCCTGTCTAGGGTTTACTAATTTAATATGCATAACTTGATAAATCTGTGTAAGGCTTACTAATTATATATGTAGAACTTGGTACTTCTGTCTAGGGCTAGGCTAGGAGACCCTTATCTCACCCAGACTACCTCTACTTCCTACATTCTATTATTCCTTGCCTCTCCTTATCTTATTCATACGGTGGGCTCATTGATCCTGTTGAAAGGACTAGAAGGTTCTTATCTTACATAGGCTGACTCTCCTTCCTGCATCCTAATTTCCATGCTTAGCCTGTTCATACTGGTTTAATCCATCACTCCATGTGTCTGTACTAGTTTCCCCATCTTTCATATTTTCATGTCAAGTTTACTCATCTCTCACACTCTGTTTGTAATTTCGATAGTTCAATTTTAGTTAAAAATTCATCTATTTTGTCTTCTTTCCCTTCGTTTTCAGTTTGATATAGTTGCTCGTAGAATTCTCTGAAGTTTTCATTAATCTCCGTTGGATTATATGTGATTTGCTTGTCTTTTTTCCTTAATGCCAATACCATTCTCTTAGTTTGTTCTGTCTTAAGCTGCCATGCTAGAATTTTGTGCGTTTTTTTCTCCTAGTTCATAATATTTCTGTTTTGTCTTCATCATGTTCTTCTCCACCTTATATGTTTGTAGTGTTTCATATTTTATTTTTTTATCTGCCAATTCTCTTCTTTTAGTTGTCTTCCTTCATTGCTAATTCTTTTTCTATATTTGCTATTTACCTTTCCAACTGCTCTGTTTCCTGATTGTAGTTCTTCTTCATCTTGGTTACATAACTTATTATTTGCCCTCTGATGAACGCTTTCATTGCGTCCCATAGTATAAACTTATCTTTCACTGATTCCGTATTTATTTCAAAGTACATTTTAATTTGTCGTTCAATGAATTCTCTAAAATCCTGCCTTTTAAGTAGCATGGAGTTTAATCTCCATCTATACATTCTTGGTGGGATGTCCTCTAACTCTATTGTCAATAACAGGGGTGAGTGGTCCAATAATAGTCTAGCTTTATATTCTGTTTTCCTAACTCTCTCTTGCATGCGAGCTGATAGCAGGAATATGTCTATTCTTGAGTATGTTTTATGTCTACCCAAATAATATGAATATTCCTTTTCCTTTGGGTGTTGTTTCCTCCATATATCCAAAAGTTGCATTTCTTGCATCGATTTAATTATAAATTTGGTTACTTTGTTCTTTCAGTTAATTTTTTTCCCAGTTTTATCCATGTTTGAATCCAAATTAAGTTTGAAATCCCCTCCTATTAGTATATTCCCTTGCGTGTCTGCTATCTTCAAAAAGATATCTTGCATAAATTTTTGATCTTCTTCATTAGGTGAATATACATTGAGTAAATTCCAAAACTCCGAATATATCTGACATTTTATCATTACATATCTCCCTGCTGGATCTATTATTTCCTCTTCTATTTTGATTGGTACATTTTTACTGATTAATATAGCTACTCCTCTAGCTTTTGAATTATATGATGCTGCTGTTACATGTCCTATCCAATCTCTCTTTAATTTCTTGTGTTCCACTTCAGTTAAGTGTGTTTCTTGTATGAATGCTATATCAATTTTTTCTTTTTTTCAGTAAATTTAAGTTTCTTCCTTTTGATTTGGTTATGCAATCCATTAATATTTAAAGTCATATAGTTCAACATAGCCATTTCATACTTTGTTTATCTTTCCTTTCCGTTTCCTCATCATCACCTTTCCATCTTATCCATTTCTGCTTTCTTTTTTTGAACACATTATAAGACAACATTTCTAAAACATAAAATATTTCCATTATTCTCCTATCTAAAATTCCTTTAACCCCACTATCCCCTCCCCTTCCTGAGTTGCCCTTTGTCCCTTGTCGGGCAACCACATCTCCCCTCTCCATTTGGATTGCGAATTCACTCGCAAGCGTCAACTGATTTCGCAGTGACTGTAATTCTTCCCACCCAGCCCCCCCAGAAAAGATTTTAATCTTCATATATAACAAAGGTCACTCTCTTAATTCCCCCCATACTTCCTTTCTTCCCTTTCTTTCCCTTCTTAGTTCTTACCTATATTCTATTTTTATATATATATATATATATATATATATATATCTTTTCTTTGTCTTTGGCTTGGCTTCGCGGACGAAGATTTATGGAGGGGGTAAAAAGTCCACGTCAGCTGCAGGCTCGTTTGTGGCTGACCAGTCCGATGCGGGACAGGCAGACACGATTGCAGCGGTTGCAAGGGAAAATTGGTTGGTTGGGGTTGGGTGTTGGGTTTTTCCTCCTTTGCCTTTTGTCAGTGAGGTGGGCTCTGCGGTCTTCTTCAAAGGAGGCTGCTGCCCGCCAAACTGTGAGGCGCCAAGATGCACGGTTTGAGGCGTTATCAGCCCACTGGCGGTGGTCAATGTGGCAGGCACCAAGAGATTTCTTTAGGCAGTCCTTGTACCTTTTCTTTGGTGCACCTCTGTCACGGTGGCCAGTGGAGAGCTCGCCATATAATACGATCTTGGGAAGGCGATGATCCTCCATTCTGGAGACGTGACCCATCCAGCGCAGCTGGATCTTCAGCAGCGTGGACTCGATGCTGTCGACCTCTGCCATCTCGAGTACCTCGACGTTAGGGGTGTGAGCGCTCCAATGGATGTTGAGGATGGAGCGGAGACAACGCTGGTGGAAGCGTTCTAGGAGCCGTAGGTGGTGCCGGTAGAGGACCCATGATTCGGAGCCGAACAGGAGTGTGGGTATGACAACGGCTCTGTATACGCTTATCTTTGTGAGGATTGTCAGTTGGTTGTTTATCCAGACTCTTTTGTGTAGTCTTCCAAAGGCGCTATTTGCCTTGGCGAGTCTGTTGTCTATCTCATTGTCGATCCTTGCATCTGATGAAATGGTGCAGCCGAGATAGGTAAACTGGTTGACCGTTTTGAGTTTTGTGTGCCCGATGGAGATGTGGGGGGGCTGGTAGTCATGGTGGGGAGCTGGCTGATGGAGGACCTCAGTTTTCTTCAGGCTGACTTCCAGGCCAAACATTTTGGCAGTTTCCGCAAAGCAGGACGTCAAGCGCTGAAGAGCTGGCTCTGAATGGGCAACTAAAGCGGCATCATCTGCAAAGAGTACTCATATATATATATACATACACACAAATATATAGTTTGTGGTCATTTTTGTTCTCGCTACATGTCTTCATCTCTCTGTCTGTTTTGTAGTTGTTCTGCAAATTTTCGTGCTTCCTCCAGATCCGAGAGTAGTCTGTTTTGCTGCCTGGAATAACTATTTTAAGTACCGCTGGATATTTTAGCATAAATTTATATCCTTTTTTCCATAGGATCATTTTTGCTGTATTAAGCTCCTTCCTCTTCTTCAGGAGTTCAAAACTTATATCTGGATAGAAAAAATTTTTTTGACCTTTGTATTCCAGTGGTTTTTTTGTCTTCTCTTATTTTCCTCATTGTTTTCTCCAATATATTTTCTCTTGTTGTATATCTTAGGAATTTTACTAGAATGGATCTTGGTTTTTGTTGTGGTTGTGGTTTAGGGGCTAATGTTCTGTGTACACTTTCTATTTCCATTTCTTCCTGTAATTCTGGTCTTCCTAGGACCCTGGGGATCCATTCTTTTATAAATTCTCTCATATTCTTGCCTTCTTCATCTTCCTTAAGGCCCACTATCTTTATATTGTTTCTTCTATTATAATTTTCCATTATATCTATCTTCTGAGCTAACAGCTCTTGTGTCTCTTTAACTTTTTTATCAGATTCTTCTAATTTCTTTTTTAAGTCATCTACTTCCATTTCTATGGCTGTTTCTCGTTCTTCCATCTTGTCCACTCTTTTTCCTATATCTGACATGATCATCTCTAATCTATTCATTTTTTCTTCTGTACTTGTTACTCTTCTTTTTATTTCACTGAATTCTTGTGATTGCCATTCTTTTACTGATTCCATATATTCTTTAAAAAAAATATAACCATGTACTTGCCCTTCCCTTCTTCTTCCATTTCTCTGTGTTCTTCCTCTTCTTCTTCTGAGTCCACTCCAGGATCTGTGTCCTTTACCTCTGTCTCTTCTGGTTTTCTTGTTGGTTTGTTTGTTTTATTTTGTTGGGTATTTTTGGTCTTCTTATTTTTACTAGAAGTGTCTTGATGTTGGTCTTCTTCCTCTGGGTTGGTCATCTGTTGTTTCTTTGATTTCTTTTTACTCTCTTCTTTCTTGTTCTCGTTATTTTCTATGTTTTCCTCTTGCTGCTTTCTTGTGGTTGTCAATTTCAGCTGTGGAGATCAACTCCTCAGCTGGTCCCCCCTCCCTTCAGTGTTTTTTTTGTCATGCGCGGTTGCGCATTTTTGTTTGGCTCCGTGAGCCATTTTTGTAGTCCCGAGTTCGGGGCTTCAACTGACCTTAGGTAGCAGGCTTCTCTCTCCACAGCGGGCCTCCTCGCACAGGTAAAGCCTTCACCTTCCTCTTCCTATGTCTTTTCTTCTTCTCTTCTTCCCGTTGCTTTTGGCTTTTCTTTCTTCGCTGTCATTTTTTCCCCATCTTTACTTTCACTTTATTTTGGATTTTGTGTTTGTGCCTTTGTTTTTTCACTGTCTTTTTTTAACTTTTCCGGAGAGGGCTGGAGTTCCCCGTCCGGCCACTACTCCATCACATGACTCCTCCCGGGTCTAAAACTTTTGACAGAAAAGCAACTGGCTGTCTACAGCCTGCCCTCTCTTGTGTTAGTACTCCGGTGGCTACACCTCCTTTCGCATAGGTCAAATGGCTTATTTAGGTCGGGTAAAGCCAACACTGGGGCACTGATAAGGCGCTGTTTCACCAAGTTAAAATCTTTAATCTCTTCCTCTGTCCAGACAACAGCTTCACCCCCTAGAATCGTGAGTTTATCATAGAGGAATCTGACCAGGCTAGAATAATTTTCAATCCAGATTCTACAGTATCCCACTAAACCAAGGAATTTCCTAAGTTCTTGGGCATTCTTGGGAGGTCGGATCTGTAAAATACCACGTATCCTCTCTGGACTTATTTTCCTAGTTCCCTGACTTACCAGATGACCTAAGTATTTAACTTCTGATTCAACAAACTCACCCTGAGACCCTTATTCTCCAGAAAATTCAAAAGTTCAACAGTATACTGTTTAACTAATTCGTACGTTTTTCCCGTAATTAACAAATCATCAACATATTGTATCAACTGGCAATTCTCTCTCCGAGGAGCCTCATCTAGTATTTGTTCTAAGACCTGGCCGAATAAATTTGGTGATTCTGTAAAGCCCTGGGGAAGGACTATCCACCTATATTGATTCTTGCATCCAGTAAAAGGATTTTCCCATTCAAAGGCAAACATGTCTCTGTTCTCCGTTGCTAATGGACAGGTCCAAAAAGCATCTTTGAGGTCAATCACACTAAACCATTTACTATGGGGATCGATTTTACCCATTATCGTATAGGGATTAGGTACAACCGGGTGACAGGTAAGAATAATTTTGTTCAGCTCCCTCAAGTCCTGCACTAATCGATAGGTATTGTCTGGTTTTTGGAGAGGTAAAATTGGGGTATTAAAAGGTGACATACAAGGTTCGAGTATACTATCTTTCACCAACTGGCTGCAGCCCCTTTTGGCCAGCCATAGGAATTGGGTACTGTTTTCGTCTAATTACTTGCTCAGGATCTTTTAAAGTAACTTGCAGGGGAGGACTATCTAACACTCCTCTATTGCCTGTTTTTGCCCATACTCCAGGATTTATTAGTTCCCGATCTTCCTCGCTTAATACATACAATTGAACCCCGATACCCGATTCCTGTGGTCTAGTGCCGATAGCCAATTGGTCCTGTAAATCTCGTCCTAACATACAAACTCCAGCTTGGGGAACTAGTAAAATATCCTCTGTTATTATCTTTTCTACCATTTGTATTCTTACATCCCTTAATACAGGGACCATAAAATTTCTTCCTCCTACTCCTGAAATCATCACTGTCCCCTCTATCTTAATACCCTCGGGTGGTTGTAAAATACTAGACCTGGCTGCCCCAGAATCTACTAAAAATACCATCTTGTCACTGTGGGGTCCTATGCTTAAATTTACTAATGGTTCTCCGTGCAGCCCCACGGTATGTATTGACTGAGAACCGTGACCCCCCCTATTGGGCATTCTCTCTTAAAATGTCTCTCCTTTTTACAATGGTAGCAAACTACTGTTCCTGTTTCCCAATTTCTACCAGGGTCTCCACGGGGTCCCGGGAATGGTCGTTGTTCCCGGAATTCTCCTCTACCTCTGCCTCTGCTCTGGTCTCTACTTCCCCACTCCTGGCGCTCCTCACAACATTCAGGAGCTGGCACACAGCCCCTACCCTTTCCTTGTTGTCCCTCCACGACTTCCTTGACTGCCTGCATCAAAATCTTAGCCTTTCCTTTCTGTTTATCCTCAGACCTCTGGATGTATGCCCTTTGTGCGATCTGTAAAGCTGTGTTATTCCCTGCTCATCTGTAAAAGCTGTGTTATTCCCTGCTCATGCCAATTCTCAGTCTTCTGCAATTTCCTTCTAATGTCTGGGGCTGAGTTTGTAACGAAGCCCGTTAATACCAATTGTTCACCTGCTGGGGATTCTACATCCAGACCCCCATATTGCTGTATGGCCGTGCGCAATCTATTCAGAAATGCAGAGGGGGTCTCCTCGGGACCTTGGGGAACCTCAAATGCTTTCTTAAAATTCTGTCCCTTTGGAACAGATTCCTTGATTCCTTTTATCAGATTAACCCTATATTTCTCCATTAATATGCGATCATCATTAGTATTCTTATCCCAATTTGGTTTTGCCAGGGGGAATTTAAGTTCCCCAGGTACCGCCTCTGGTCCTCCTTGGTGTTCCCTATCCCAGACTCTCATCCCTGCCTGGCGAATCATTCCACGTTCATCCAAAGTGAACAGAGCCCTAAAGATCGATGTTAACTCATCCCATGTATATATATTTGGTCCCAAGAATTGATCTAATTGTTCGGCACATCCCTGAGGATCCTCTATAAGGGAGGTCATTTCTCTCTTAAAGTTACGCACCTCCGTACTAGTCAGGGGCACATTTATGAAACCGAGACCCCCTCCCACAGGAACTTCCCGTAGAGGTCTCATCCAGTTAATTTCTGGCTTATTATGTCTATGTTCCTGCTCTCCGGGAAATGAATCAAAGGGTTCTGCCCTTTCTTCCCGGAGGGTCTCACACTGTTCTGAGTCCCAGTCTCCTCCCTCTCTTGTCAATAGAGGTGGTAATCTAGTACTTTGTGAACAGGTCATCATACCACCCCTACTTGCTTCTCCTTTCTTTAGCTGTGGGGGAGGAGGGGAAGGTGCAGAAGGGTAGAGCATAGGAGAAAGGGGAAAGATAGGAGCCGGCATAGGAGGAGCATAATGTGGAGGAAGGGAATGTAACACATCCCATCCTTGTGTTTCAGGGACAAAAGGTTCCTCATCCTTCTTGTCCTTACATTCCTTTTCATTCAAAACCAGTTGATCAACCAATCCACTGAGCCAGCAGGCTGCATATTCCCTGCTCTCAATATTATCTCTTTGGTTTTGATAGAGCCAGATGTTCAGTGCCTGACACATCCAGTCATCCTCGGATCTGAACTTTGGCCAATATACCGAACTCCCTTTTATCAGACTTTTAACCCATTCCAGACAGCAATACCTGACCATGGTCAGTTTGTCTTTCCCGCGGGTTCTCCCCGCACCCCAATCAGATAGCATTAATCCTAACGGACTTATCTTAGTTATCTGATCGTCCCATCTTTCCCTAGGACTATTTTCCATGCTACTCACACCTCCCATACTAACAGGTAAGTAAAATTCCTCTTACCGGGATCCAGTAGCTATTCCTAGCGCGCTTCCTTAACGTCCTCACGTCATTTGTTCTCAATGCCTCTTCTCGGATATCACTCACTTCATCCACTGACCAGTCACCCGCCATCTGTGAGTCCAGCTGAATCAGCCGGGGTGCACCTACCTTCGTCGTCGGGCACTCTGTCAGTGGAGGGAGTGGGATCCCGGACGAGTCCCCATTTGTGAGAAACAGAAGTATCTCCACAGAAGTATCTTCACAGAAATTGCTCGAGACAAAAATTGAGAACAAAGATCATTTATTATACAACAATGCAAAGTTGGGTGCTTCCCCTTACCCTAGGAATACACACACATACTGGGTCTCACCCAACTTTTATACAGTTCATTTCAGTGTAGAGGTACCCTCCCCCTTACATTCTTCTGCCTCCTGGGTAAGTTTGGCATTAAGGCAATCATGTCTGCCTATGTGCTGTTTCTGTGAACTTGGAGGACCAGGGGGGTATCCTGTCTGGTGTCCCATCATGTCATTGTCCTTATTGTCCTTATTCACAAACCTGCCTTTGTCCTTATTCACACCTTCCCGACCCTCAGGGGTTAATTCTTATACAGAACTTGCTAATTTCTGTCTAAGGCTTACTAATTACATATGCGGAACTTGCTGACTGTCTAAAAGGCTAGAAGACCCTTATCTTATTCAGACTAAGTTTACTTCCTATATTCCACTATCTATCCTTATCCTATTCATACTGGCTTTCTTCATCTTTCATATTTTCATATTAGTTTTACTCATCTCTCACATTGGTACCTCTCATGAACCAATTGTTATATTCACTGACCACAATGCTCTGTTGTTTTTGAATAAAATGAAGAAAAAGAAACAGAAGATTATTACAAGAATATGATCTACAAATTAACCATATCAGAGGTGTAAATAATTTGATTGCCGATGGTTTGTCAAGGTGTTAGAATTGATCATTTATAGAAATACTCTCCAAATTGAATTACTGTACTATAACATGTCATATATTATCTTTTGTTATCTCTTTAGTGATTTTAAGACAGTTTAGTTATAACTAAATTTTAACTCGAGTTAACATTCCCTTTAAAGGGAGAAGGTGTGACAGAGTATTTAGAGGTGGTTTGGGAGGAATTGTAAGAGCAGCTTGCACACACACATTTTAAAACAGAATATTTGCAGGAATTTTGCAGAATGCTTTTAGCAGGAGGCAGCAAAGTATTGACAACAGCTTGCTTGGGAGAGCATGTGATCTTTGCAGGCAGAGGAGAAGAGTTTTGCTCTCAAAGAGGGAGGATGTGAAACAGAGAGAGGAGTCACAGAAATACATTCCAGAAGGACAAAGCTGGAAAACTTTGCAAGGCTGCCTGGTCAAAGGAGAAGACTGGCAGTGTGAAAGGTGACCTGAAAGGAAGAGGATCATCTGGAGAACCCTGAAGGGGGCAAGTTTCATCAGCAAGACTGATTAAGAAGGGATAAGTTGCAGATGTCCTGGAAAAGGAATATCTCTCTGAAAAGCAGCAAGAACCCCCCTGAGTGGTAACCATTTGCCTATTAAGCACCAAAGACTGGTGAACTTTGTTAATGCTAACTTCTGTGCACAGTACAAGAATTGCCTGCAACCCATGATATTGGACTGTGATCCAAAAAACTTTTCTAATCTGTTACAGAGTTCTGTGTTGTGAATTGGTACATGTGTTGTGTGGTTTTGTGTTGGAAAGTGACAATTTGCCTTTAAGTGCCAAGGTGAAGGTGGACTGCTGAGAGAGTAGGAGAAGGACTGGGCATGTGCAGAAAATGATGTAAAAATTTCTGGACTTGGAAGACAAATCACCACTGGGGGTGCTGTGGAGTGGAAGAAGGCCCAAACCATGAGTCGTTGTCTGGAAGATAGTTTAGAATGTTGGGCATTTTAAAAGGGATGAACATTCCAAAGACAGCCGGAGGATCTGGACCAAGCCAGTGGTTCCTCTCTCTCTGCAAGCAACACAAGACAACTTTGAATTTTGTGCTCTCTCTCTCCCTCCCCCTTTCTCTCTCTCTCTCTCTCTCTCAGATCTTTTGGCTTCAGTTTACCAAACAAACTGAATTTTGTTTATGATCTTTGCTTTGGTTGAGATCAAAGTTTTGTGAGTCTTGTATGTTTAGTTTTGTTTTGTGTCTAAGTTTTTCTGTGGGCTGGTTGGAAATATAACTTTGACTTTAATTACATATGTTATATTTAGACTGGGGAATTTATTAGTTTTACATGGTTATAGAAATTTGCATAGTAACCAGTGGCCATTGTTATAAAGGGGGGATTTTGAATTAAAGTTCGAAGGTGAATTTTTGTTAATAAATAAATTGTTCATCTTTACCCCTGTGTGATATGCCTTCTTTGTGGTTGCTGGTTTGATCTTGTAACAAACCTTAATTATACATTACACACACCTGCACTTAGTATTAGATTGGGGATTAAGTAGTTATGTAGGTTAAGTAATCAGTTAAAGTTTAATTCTGTTTTCTTGTTCAAATATAATTAAAAACTTCTTTTGTTTAAGCAACCCTGTGTTGTGGTGAATATCAATTGCTGCTGGTTTTTGGGTCCTCTGGAGAATGGAGAATTGTAACAATGGAGAATGATCAGATAATATTCTAGTACGGTGGCCGACCACCACGGAGTCGAGCCAGCACATCGCACAGTAGTATCCAGCAGCATAACACACTGTAACACGTCCCTTAACATAGCGAATCAACGTGGTTGAAAGCTGGAACAGTACAAGACCCTAAAATGGTGCTGGCCAAGCTGTCCAGCTAACAGATCAATAACAGGCTGGGGAAGAAGGGTATTCACATGCAAGAATGTTCCCCCACTATTGTCATTCATGCACCTGATGTCAGCCAATCAAACAAACGATAGGAACTTCAACTGTATAAAAGGAGCCTTTCCAGCCTCAATAAATCTCAGAACTTCACCTCCCACACTGCAAGTGTGTGTGTGTGTTTCTTTGTAGCAGTACTAATTCTTTATTTTTGTTCTGATATTTAAAAAAATCTATTCTTGAATAAGAATTCTGGCTATGAGAATAAAAAGAATAACCTCTCTCTTGAGGATTCAACTTTCACCAAATATCAATTAAATTTAATTCCTTCCTTAAACTTAAAATGACTGTAGCCACTTTAGCCCTCCTTATTGTTTTAACTGATGAATCCAATAATGGATCAAGATAACAATTAAAATCACCTCCTATTAAAACATTTTCCTGTGTTTCAGTCAAAAATTAAAAAAAGTATCCCTTATAAAATCTTCATCATTCATTTGGAGCATAAATACTCATAAATGTCCACATTTCAGTGTAATTAATCAAAACATCTCTTCCTTCAGGATTCATTATAGTATCTACAATTTTTACCAGTAATATTTTCAAAATTAATATTGACACTCTTGTTGCTTTAGAATTAAAAGATGAAGCTACCACTTGGCCTACACAATCTCTTTTAATTTAAAATGTTCCTTCTCTGTTAAATGAATTTCTTGTAAAAATGTTGTATCTACTTTCATCTTTTTCATATATGATGCCACTTCCTGTCTATGTGACAGAAGCAGTGATGTATGTAAGCCCAGCATGTAAACCTGGATGTGTTGGTCTTGCACTAGATTCCACAGTGTGTACATTGACTTCCCCGCATAAACATCAACGCAAAAATGTGTACAGCAATTTCACAATGTACACATCAATGTCTAGAGTAGTTCAGTGTAGAATACTTCGCTACATTGGTAATCCTGATGGTCCAAATGATATTTGGACCCCAATATGGAAAATATTTCTTCGATACATGCCATGGCTCTGAAACTGCCAATGTGCATGATTTGACCAAGCAGAAGCCCAATTCCAGTAGGGACAGATAATATCTGATTCCACATAGTACTATATAGTAACTGCACAGGATTAAAAGATGGCATGCCGAGTTTCCCAATTTTCTGCAGCAGCCTCCGGAGGAAGGTGAGCATATGGCGCTCAAGAGCCTGTTCATCCATACCTTTAGCTTCTCACGATGTGAGCAAGTGGCCCGTTTACTTGACTTGGATGGCTTGGGAGACAGGACTCCTTCCACGCTCATGAATGAAATGCTGGGACTAGCGGAAGGATATAGACCCTGCCTCATATTCAAGCAGGCTTTCTTGGAGCAGATGCCGGAAGATATCCACATACTGCTGGCCAATGAGGACTTCAGTGACTCATGGAGAGTCGCGGCCTGTGCTGACATTCTATGGTGGGATAAGCAAGAAAGCTTAGAACAAGTCACCAGATCCCGCTCACAGCAGCAGCACCGTCCAACTCCAACATTAGATCGGCAGCAGGGCTAATCAAATCCGTTGTCAGACTGCCAGTCGACCAGTAGAGAACGGGACAAAGATATCACCCATTGGTGTTTCTACCATCAAAAATGGGGCATAGAACCTCGCTGCTGCCGAGCTCTCTGTGCATTTCAGGGAAATGCCAGGGCCAGCTGTCGCTAATGGCTGAGGTAGCTGGCATTGAGTCAGCCTTTTATATGTCTGGGAAAGAATTTCTGGCAAGCGTTTCTTGATGAATACAGCGGCTGAGATCAGTGTGCTTTCCCCCCTTTGGGCATGACACGTAACAGAAAACCCAGGCCATCATCGAAAGCTGCAAACTGCAGTACTATCCAGACACTTGGCATGCATAGGGTCCTGCTTCAGTTCGGCGATACCAAGTTCATGTGGACATTCACATTGGCCGCGGTCACACAACAGCTACTGGGAGCTGATTTTCTCAGAGCACGCGTCCTGCTGGTTGATCTAGAGGGATGAAGGTTCATTCATACTAACACTTTCCAGACCTTCGCCCTAGGTGAGACCAAGCTGCCAGCCCTACATTTAGACTCAGATAATGTAATTGCCAGGTTGTTGGTGAACTACCCACAATAATTACACTGCAATTCACCTAGGTGATGCTGAAGCATGGGGTGCAGCACCACATACCAACCAAAAGGCCACCGCTGCATGCCCGAGCTCGCAGGCTCCCTCCTTCATCTGGCCAAAGAGGAGTTTGAAAGGATAGAGGACATGGGTATTGTATAACAGTCCGATAGCTCCTGGGCCTCCCCACTCCACATTGTACCAAAGGCCACAGGCCAATGGAGACCCTGAAGTAATTACTGCAAGTTGAATGAGGTTACTGCTCTGGATAACTACCCAGTACTACATTTACAGGACTTCGCATCCAACCTGCAGGGAGCCCGCATCTTTTCCAAGGAGGACCTGGTCCGAAGGTATCATCAGATCCCAGTCCACCCAGATGATATTCCAAAAACAGTTATTATTACACCTTTTGGCCTTTTTGAATTCAAAAGTATGCCTTTTAGGCTCACAGACTTTCCAACAATTAATGGACAGAATGGGACGTGATCTCAACTTTACCTTCATATACCTAGACAACATACTTATTACTAGCCGTAGTCATCAAGAACATCTGACCCACCTGCACAAGTTTTTCCCTTGTTTGAATGAGTTTGGGCTCACCATCAACCTGGCCAAATGTCAATTTGGCTACCATCAACTTTCTGGGCCATAGAATTGACAAACATGGAGCAAATCCACCATCGGCAAAGGCTGAGGTGATCTGGCATCCACTAAACACAGAACAGTTAAAGGCCTTCAGGAATTCATTGGAATGGTGAACTTCTATCGCCACTCTCTACCATCAGTGGCTTGTATCACGTGCCCCCTCTTTGCCCTGGTTCAGGCAAGACAAGGGATGTTACTTGGGATAAAGAATCATTGGCAGCATTGGAGAACACCAAGGAAGCCCTGGCTAATGCTGCATTGCTGACCCACCCAAAAAAGGATGTCCCGACAGCTCTGACCAGTACAACAGTAGGAGGGGAGCTTGAACAGCACAATGGAAACCATTGTCTTTCTTTAGCAAGCACCTAAGACCACCAGAACTCAAGTACAGTGCTTTTGATCACTGTACCTAGCTATCAGACATTTCAGGTACTTCCTAGAAGGAAGGCATTTCATGGCTTTTATGGCCCACAAGCTGCTTACATTGACCTTCACTAAGGTATCAGATCTATGGTTAGCCCGTCAGCAATATATTGATCATATATTTCTGAGTTGATGATGGCCATTGAACACATCTCAGGAAAGACCAATGCAGTGGCAGATGCGCTGTCTCACTTGGCCACACAATCCATGCAGACCAAGGGGTGGACCATGTTGTGCTTGCAAAAGTGCAATTGGCAGATGAAGAAATTCCACATTACAGAACAGGAGACTTGAACCTGCAACTGGAAGAAATACCGGTCGGCCTGGGGGAATTAAACTTCTGTGTGACATATCTACAGGTCGTCCTCACCAAATCATTCCAGTGGCTTGGAGGCGGTGGGTATTTGACATGGTACACATTGGCAGGCACATCCATTGATCAGAACAACTGTCCAGACGGTAGACACAAATTTGTGTGGCGTGGCCTTCGAAAACAGGTCAGCAGTTGGGTGAAGACATGCACTTATTGCCAGACATCCAAAGTCCAGCAACACATGAAAGCCCCACTACAGTTTTTTGAGTCAACTTAAGGGACATTGTAGGCCCCGTACCGGTGTCATGTGGTTTCCATTTTCTTCTCATGACAGTGGATTGGGCTACGTGGTTCCTCTGGCAGACCTAACAACCAACACCTGTGCCAGGGCCCTCATTTCCACCCGGATAGCACATTTTGATCTGCCAGCACACATCACATCTGACCAATTCACATCAAGCCTGTGGTCAACAATGGCCATTCTGCTTGGAACCAAGTTGTACCACACAACTGTGTACCACCCACAATCCAATGGACTGAAAGATTCCACAGGCATTTGAAATTGGCCCTTATGGTGGGTCTGCAGCGACCACACTGGGTTGACGAATTGCCGTAAGTATCCTTGGGCATATGAATGGCAACTAAGGACGATAGAGGTGCCTCATCGGCAGAGCTTGTCCACAGTGTGCCCCTGATGGTTCCAGGAGAATTTCTATCAAACTCATGAGGATGGGAGGAGATGCCTGCAGCGGTCCTAAGCGAGATCCATGGGAAGCTCGATTCTTTAGTGCCCATACCAACATCTTAACATGGTCAGGCCAGGTTCTATATACCCCAGAAATGGCAGGGCTGCAAGTGCATTTTCATACAGAAAGGGGCACACATTCCATTCCAGCATCCATATGAGGGTCCTTTGAGGGTATGCATTGGTTCGACTTGCATTTTGGACATCAGAGGTAAAGAAGAAGCTTTTGCAATTGACCACCTCAAACTTGCCTATCGGGATCTGGACAGACCAGCTGTGGTTCAGGCACCCCAGCAGAGAGGAAGGCTGCCCAAACAAAAAAATATACAGACTTTGAGCATCCATAGCAGAATTGTTGGGTCGGTGGGGGGAGGGAGTTCATGAGGCAACCCACTTACCAGCAAGTTAACTGGTTCCCAGATGTGCTGTGTAAAATGCAGAAAATTGACCTGCATCCAACACAGATTTTTATCTGGGCCGATGACATACCTGATGATGTCACTTCCTGTCCATGTGACAGGAGTGTGTACATTGACTTCCCTGCTTATACATCAACGTATATGCCAACTGTGGAAGAAATTGAATTAATGTTGGACTAAGCAAAAGGGTATGACTCAGTTTAAAACATGTTATTGCAGGGAATAATTAATCAAAAGGAGTCTTCCAAGAACAAACAAGTCCAAACAAACTGTTAGCTAAGAACAGAATGCTCTCAAATCACCAACCTTTGTGTGTTCCCATGATTATGTTAAACACATCTTTCTGTAAAAGTTGTTTGTCTCAGTAATTTTGTGATCATGTCAAATATGAGAAAAGACCTTGCCTATAAAAGACCGATTTCTGTAACATTAGGTCAGGCGAGACTCATGCAGATGCCAGACCTCTGTGGGACACTCCCTCAACAAAGTGGAGGTTTGAATCTTACTACTTGATTTAGTTATTTAATTAACTAAGTCAAGAAGAATTATCTTGTAACCAACATCTATAGTAGCTCAGTAAAGAAGACTTTGCTACAGTATATCCTTTTTATCCATTATCTTAGATCCAAGTCTCTTCCAATCCCATCCGCCCAGGTCTCCTTCATCCCATAAGAAAAAGATAGAAAAAGAATTAGAAAAGAATTAATAAAATTTATAAAAACATAAAATAACCACCCGAAAGGGTGCTGAATAAAGAAAGCTCAGCATGACTTCCCTCCACTGTTTAAGTTGTGGCTCCTGCTACAAGTTGGCCCATAATGGTTCAGGCAAATAAGGAAAAGCATCTAACCCTCCCCTTACGTGGAAAAAAATTAATTAATTATACATTTGGAAATAATAAGTCGACCACTGCTTCAAAATCAGCATTAACTTGATCATTATCATTTACAGCTGGTTCAGTCTGAATTTCCAGATCTAACTCCAACTTTTGTTGACAGCTTACAATCTGTTTCACCACACCCCTCTTCAGTATGATTTGTATCTTCAACATTTCTTTTTGTATTTCTCATTGAGGACTTAAACTCAACAATTCCTGCTGCCCTTCCTTAACTGTTGCGCTTCCTTTTCATCTACAGAAAACCTGGGTCATTCATTAACCAAGAACACCTTTAGTGTAGCTGGATATCTGAAAGTAAATATAAACTGTGACAGAGTATATAGAGGTATTTGGGAGATAAATTGGGAAAGGTTTGTTAGAGCAGGTCACACACAAACACTTTAAAACAGAATTTATGCAGGAGCTTCTGCAAGAGGCTCAGACTCAATGGACTGTTTGAAAAGGCAACAAATGTAACAAAAGGCAGTATCATCTTTGTCTGGAAACCAGCATTTACTGTCTGGAAGGTCATGTGATCTATTGCAGGCACAGCAGAAAAAAACAGGTTCTGCTCTCAGAATGGAGGGAGTGTGTGTGTGTGTGTGTGTGTGTGTGTGTGTGTGTGAGAGAGAGAGAGAGAGAGAGAGAGAGAGGAGAGGCACAGACTTCAGTTCCAGAGGGACAACCTGGCAAGCCTTGGAAGACAGCCTGGTCAAAAGAGAGGACTGGCTGTCCAGTGTTTCCCTGGGAATAAGAGAAACAGAAAGGAACTCTGTGGTGACTTGAAACAAAAAAAATTATCTCTCTCTGAAAACCAACAAGAACTCTTCTGAGTGGTAACCATTTACCTGTTAAGCACCAAAGCCTGGTGAACTTTATTAATGTTAACTTCTGTGCACAGTACAAGAATTGCCTGCAAAAAGTGAGATTGGACCGTGAGCTAAAGAACTTTGCTGAACTTGCACACACATTACATACATGTGCGCTTAGAATTAGAAGGGGGTTAATTAGGTGAAGTAAGTCAATAGAGATAAGTTAAAGTTTGATTCTATTTTCATGTTCAAAGATAATTAAAAACAACTTTTGTTTAAGTAACCCTTTGTCATGGTGCAGGTCTATTGCTGCCAAGTTTTGGGGTCCTCTGGACTCGTAACAAAACCTTCTTCCAAAGAATCTCCTTTGTTGGTTAAATTCTTTTTTTTCTAACCACTACTGCCTAATTTAAATCCAGATAAAATAAAGATTTATTTCCATCAATGACCATATTTTGTCTTGCTTTTTGAACTACGAGTCTTGATATTTTCCTTGTCCCAGTATTGCAGAAATTTAATCAATATAGCCTGAGGTGGTTGATTTGACTGTGGCTTCCTCCGTAAGGTTCTGTAAGCTCTTTCCAGTTCGATTCCATTTGGAAAATTCTCTTCTCCCAAAATTCTGGGAATCCACTTTTGAAAATATTCCACAGGATTTCCATTCCTTCGAAATCTTCTTTAAGACCAACAATCTTAATATTGTCTGGAGGGAACTTGTTCTTCTAGGAGGGTCATGTGGTTTTGCAAGCACTGAGAGTCAAACAGGCTTTCTCTCTGAGAGAGGGAGAGAGAGAGAGAGCAAGAGAGGGAGAGAGAGAGAGAGAGAGAGAGAGAGATCAGTTTTGCAGTGTTACAGTCAGCGGCAGCAGCTGGGACTGGAACAGGACAAGCTGGAAAGATTGTGGAAAACTCCATATGGAAGACGAGTTGTCAGCCTAGTCAAACCCCTTGTGGTTCAAGCAAGAAGAGAGGACTGGCTGTCTAATGTTTCATGAAGTAAGAGAAACAAAAAGGAACTGTGTGGTGACCTGAAAGAAAGAGGTTATCACCTGAAGAACCCTGATGGAGAAAGTTTCTTCGGCAAGACACTGAAGTGACTGATTAAAAAGGAATCAGTTGTGGGTGACCAACGAACAACAACTCTCTGAAAACCGACAAGAACCTTCCATTTCCCTTTCGAGCACCAAAGCCTTATAAATATAACATTTATAAATGTTAAATTCTATGCACAGTATAAGAATTGCCTGCAACCAGTGAACTTGGAGGAATGAGAAGTGAGATTGGACTGTGAACCAAATAACTTTTCTGAACTTATACACACACACATTACATACACGTGCACTTAGAATTAGAAGGGGTTAAGTTAGGTCAATAGTGATAAGTTAAAATGTGATTCTGTTTTTATGTTTAAAGATAATTAAAAGCACCTTTTGTTTAAGTAACCATTTATCTTGGTGAATATCTATTGCTGCTGAGTTTTGTGGTTCTCTGGTCTCTTAACATAAGTTAACTCTTTGAACTTTTACTTGCTTTCACTTCGTTAACTTCTGAAGCATATTTCAACATTTCACTTTTAACAATGAACAGAAGCCATTCATAAGACCCCACACCCAACCAACAAATCAGAATTACAGTCCTTCCTAGGACTTGTTAATCACTATAGAAAACGTATCCCTAATATGTCTACACTATGCAGCCCGCTGAACCAATTACTCAAGAAAGATCAAACATGGTGTTGGAACACAGAAACTAAAAACACAGTCAATCAACTAAATGAAATACTAACGTCAACAAATAAGGTGCTGATCCACTATCACCCTAGTAAAGAAATTACACTAGCCATGGATGATTCACCAGTGGGACTAGGAGCGGTACTATCCCAAATCACAGAAAAAGGTGAACATTAACCACAAGCAAACACAATTACATTGTCTTGTCCAAATAGTAAAAGAAATATTGGCAATAATTTTTGGTGTAAAAAAAATTCCACCAATATCTTTATGGAAGAAAATTCACCCTGATCACAGACCTCTTAGTTTAGTCCTGGGGCCACACAAAGGTATACTAGTATTAGCTGTGGAAAGAATTCAAAGATGGGCCATGCTACAGGTGGCATCTCTTTCTTTGGCTTGGCTTCGCGGACGAAGATTTATGGAGGGGGTAAAAGTCCACGTCAGCTGCAGGCTCGTTTGTGGCTGACAAGTCCGATGCGGGACAGGCAGACATGGTTGCAGCGGCTGCAGGGGAAAATTGGTTGGTTGGGGTTGGGTGTTGGGTTTTTCCTCCTTTGCCTTTTGTCAGTGAGGTGGGCTCTGCGGTCTTCTTCAAAGGAGGTTGCTGCCCGCCAAACTGTGAGGCGCCAAGATGCACGGTTTGAGGCGATATCAGCCCACTGGCGGTGGTCAATGTGGCAGGCACCAAGAGATTTCTTTAGGCAGTCCTTGTACCTTTTCTTTGGTGCACCTCTGTCACGGTGGCCAGTGGAGAGCTTGCCATATAACACGATCTTGGGAAGGCGATGGTCCTCCATTCTGGAGATGTGACCCATCCAGCGCAGCTGGATCTTCAGCAGCGTGGACTCGATGCTGTCGACCTCTGCCATCTCGAGTACTTCGACGTTAGGGATGAAAGCGCTCCAATGGATGTTGAGGATGGAGCGGAGACAACGCTGGTGGAAGCGTTCTAGGAGCCGTAGGTGATGCCGGTAGAGGACCCATGATTCGGAGCCGAACAGGAGTGTGGGTATGACAACGGCTCTGTATACGCTTATCTTTGTGAGGTTTTTCAGTTGGTTGTTTTTCCAGACTCTTTTGTGTAGTCTTCCAAAGGCGCTATTTGCCTTGGCGAGTCTGTTGTCTATCTCATTGTCGATCCTTGCATCTGATGAAATGGTGCAGCCGAGATAGGTAAACTGGTTGACCGTTTTGAGTTTTGTGTGCCCGATGGAGATGTGGGGGGGCTGGTAGTCATGGTGGGGAGCTGGCTGATGGAGGACCTCAGTTTTCTTCAGGCTGACTTCCAGGCCAAACATTTTGGCAGTTTCCGCAAAGCAGGACGTCAAGCGCTGAAGAGCTGGCTCTGAATGGGCATCTAAAGCGGCATCGTCTGCAAAGAGTAGTTCACGGACAAGTTTCTCTTGTGTCTTGGTGTGAGCTTGCAGGCGCCTCACATTGAAGAGACTGCCATCCGTGCGGTACCGGATGTAAACAGCGTCTTCATTGTTGGGGTCTTTCATGGCTTGGTTCAGCATCATGCTGAAGAAGATTGAAAAGAGGGTTGGTGCGAGAACACAGCCTTGCTTCACGCCATTGTTAATGGAGAAGGGTTCAGAGAGCTCATTGCTGTATCTGACCCGACCTTGTTGGTTTTCGTGCAGTTGGATAATCATGTTGAGGAACTTTGGGGGACATCCGATGCGCTCTAGTATTTGCCAAAGCCCTTTCCTGCTCACGGTGTCGAAGGCTTTGGTGAGGTCAACAAAGGTGATGTAGAGTCCTTTGTTTAGTTCTCTGCACTTTTCTTGGAGCTGTCTGAGGGCAAAGACCATGTCAGTAGTTCCTCTGTTTGCGCGAAAGCCGCACTGTGATTCTGGGAGAATATTCTCGGCGACACTAGGTATTATTCTATTTAGTGGCAAAGCAGCAGGTATGGATGGAATCCCCCCAGAGGTCTGGAAGGCTGGCGGCAAAACTCTGCATGCCAAACTGCATGAGTTTTTCAAGCTTTGTTGGGACCAAGGAAAACTGCCTCAGGATCTTCGTGATGCAACCATCATCACCCTGTACAAAAACAAAGGCGAGAAATCAGACTGCTCAAAAAACTACAGGTGGCATATAACTATGACATATAACATAAACCAGGAACACTCAACAGCCATAGAGATGCAGCAACCATCAACCAAGAACAACTTTAACAACTGCCCATTAAAGCACAGAAGATCGCTAAGGAAATCCAAAAAGAGGTAACATTAAGCAAGATCCTATCCTTCACCCTTAATGGGTGGCTCGAGTCGGAAGTCATTCCAGCAGATCTAAAATCTTACCAATCATTAATTATCAGTTGAAAAAAGATGTTTA